>NW_006800682.1:29176-46968 GCF_000485575.1 Poecilia formosa | reverse complement strand
ACTTAATTAGATGAACCTCTTCGTCCATCTAGGAGTTGACCTCTGACCCTCAGCACATCTAGGAGTTGACCTCTGACCCTCAGCACATCTAGGAGTTGACCTCTGACCCTCAGCACATCTAGGAGTTGACCTCTGACCTTGTGTTTCTGTCCTGGTCTCGGATCTTCTTCTCCATTTCTGCGTCTGTCAGAGTCTCCAGCAGGGGGCACCACTGGTCGGCGTCTCCTGTGTTCCTGATGGCGATCTCCACCGTGGGGAGCGGGTTCTCACTGGGAGAGGGGAAACGGGTCAGAACCGGGTCAGAACCGGAGCCGGCCCGGGCTCGGCGGCGCTCACCTGAAGGCGTAGGTGCGCTGGTGCCAGCTGAGCTGCCCCCGGATGCTGTAGGCGATGGTGGTGACGAACTCCCCGCCCAGGCCCAGCTCGGAGCACAGCTTGAGGGCGAAGGCCTCCGGCGAGTTGTCGCGCTCCGACATGTCCCACTCAAACTGGTCCACCAGAGAAATGTTCCCCACGTGGATGTTCAGCTGCACACAGACAGGCACCGTCAGACCCGCCCTCCGCCCCGGCCCCGGCCCGGTTACGCCCCGGCCCGGTTCCGCCCGCCCACCTTGATGATGACGCGCTGGTCGGCCTGCTCCTCCAGCAGCCCGTCGCTAGGATACGAGTCGATCTGCTGGCGGATGGCGGACGCCACGGCGGGGACGAAGGCCAGCGGGTTCAGGTCCAGGTCGTCGCACAGGATCTCGGCGAACATCTCCGGCGTCATCAGCTTCTCTGAGGACAGGCAATGTCAGGCCCGGGTCCGGTTCTGGTACCGGCACCGGGTCCGGCTCAGTTACCGTTCATGTTCCAGGTGAAGGCGTCTCTCAGCTTCTGTCCGTCGATCTCCATGTCCAACCGGATCGGAACCAGCGCCTCCGCCTGCGCCGCGTTCTCATGGATCACCGCTGGGTCGTGGTCATCGAAGCTGGAGACCAGAACCGACCCAGTTACAGAGAGAACCAACCAGAATCAACATTTCATGTTCTAATATTCAAACGAGGGGGCGGGGTTTCCCCCAGGGGGAGGGGCTTCAAAGGGGGCGGAGTTTCCCCAGGGGGCGGGGTTTCCCCCAGAGCGGTGGGAATTTCACAGGGGGGCGGTGTTCCCCCCAGAGGGGGAGGGGTTTCCCCCAGGGGGGAGGGGTTTCCCAGGGAGGTGCGGTTTCCCACCAGAGGGGGAAGGTCCTCTTCTTGTCGCGGCCGATCCGGTTTCTGTTGATGGAGGTGGAGGAAGGAACGGCGTCCAGGTGATGGGAGCTGTTGGGTAAGGTGGGAACCCACTGGCTGCTGCGCTTCGCCTTCTGCTCCCTGAAATAGAGACAGGAAGTGGACCAATCTGCTTCCTGATCAGACAGGAAGTGGACCGATCTACTTCCTGCCCAGAAAATGAGGAGATTCATCATGTTAAAGGAAAAACTGTCCGTCTCTGTTTCCTGTACCTTACGGTTCAAACCTCCGTCTCCAGCGTTTAGTTTTTATCCATGTTGTTGGCTCCTTTCAGACCTTCTCGGATCAGGTGGCTGGTTGGTTGTTAGTTTGTTTCATTATGTTTTAGTTTTTACCTGATCAATCATCAAACACCCTGAGTGGAACAGATACAAAGTCTGAAAGGATCATCGTAACAGCCTGAGGTCCCTGAGAGCGACCCGACCCGGTCCAGTCCAGTCTGACCCGGTCTGGTCTGGTCCGGTCTGGTCTGACCCGGTCTGGTCCGGTCCAATCCGGTCTGACCCGACCCGGTTACCTGAGGTACGCTGGAGGCTCGGTGCTGATGGACACGGCCTTGTACTTCTCATCGTTCCCGTCAAAGATCTCCTCGCACTCTGAGGCCTTCAGCAGCGTCACGCTGGTGGCTGTAAGCAGGAGGAACACAGCAGGGGTCAGAGGTCGTCTAGCAGCTCTAACCAGCAGAGTTCAGGCTGATGAAGGGAGGAAACTGACTGTTCCTTCATTAAACCGTCTGTTCATAATAATCGGATGTTTCAGCAGAGGAACTGATTCTTCTTCATGCAGCAGATTAAAGTTTTTCTGATCGTCACAGAAGAAGAAGAAAGTAAAACCAAACTGCAGCATGAAGCAGCTGAACTGCTGCAGCAGGACGCACCGTGTGATGAAGCCATGATCTTCTTCCTCTCCTCCACGGAGGCCAGCCGCCTCCATAGTGACGGGTAGCGCTTATAGAGGGAACCTCTGAACATCCGCAGGTAGTTCCCGACCTGGACAGACAGGAAGAGAACCCGATCAGAACCAGAACATCAAGTACAGAGAGGAAAACTGGAAATCTGCTGGGAACAAATAAATCCTTCAGAGGTTTCAGTCTTTAGCAAACCGCCACAAAGTTTGACTTCATTAATAAGTTTCACAGAAACGGTTTCTTTCCTCACATCTGCTTAATTTTCCAGTTAAATAATGAGCCTCCTGTTATCAACACTCTTCTACTCTTAACTTTAAAACGCATTTTTACAGCTTAAATCAGGGAGAAAACTCAGAAATCTGGCGATTCCTTCACTTTCAGACAGAAAAACCGATATTTTAGTTTCTTTAAACAGTGTAAAATTTATTCATTTTGTGTATTTAGTCTTTTTATTGTTAAAATCAGTTTCCAAACAGCAACTCAACCTTAAAAAATGAGCTTATATTTTAGTCTCTATAAAAACTGACAAATTGCGGTAAAAACAGCAGCAGTCTGGGAAATAAACGTCGTTATTAATATTCTCCAGCTGTTCGGTTCCAGATTATTAAGTTTATAACTTAGTTTTAATTTAATGAGCCGTTTTTGGGCCTCAAAATGAATCAAGAACCACTAAGGTCTTTGTTTACAGCTGCGTTAGCATGCTAACGGCGGCTAGCATGCTAACGGCGGCTAGCATGCTAACGGCGGCTAGCATGCTAACGGCGGCTGGCTGCAGGATGGAGAGCCCAGACTGGTTTTACTGGGAAGCAACCCTCCAGCACCAGTGACCACACACGGGCATACCTCTGATCCCACCATGTAAAAGTCTCCATCTTCCTCCAGCTGGAACTTAACTGGTTTCTGGCCAAATGTTTTACTCAGAGCTAGCTGCATCTTTGCTACACCGGGGCTAACAAGCTAGATCTGCTTCTGACGCGTTCAAAACCTCCGGAAAAAGTGGGAGACCGCAGATTTCTTCGTTACAACGAATAACAGATACAAGGATCGCGATTGACCATCTAAAAAATCTAATTATATAAATAAGAAAACTCTTCTTGTGTATTAACATGTGTGGTATAAATAGCTAAATACAGCTCGATAATTTGTCAGAAAAAAAAGCTTGTCAGTGAACATGAATGAAGCTTGATGAACATCTATTTATGCTGTTTCATCAGTAAAAATGCTGTAGCCAATGAATTCATTCAATTTTACATTTGTTTCAAAAATGTTCACACCGTGATACACACATATGAAGTATGAACACATTCCCTAACCTCCTCCTTTAAAATATAATTTATACACCATTTTTAATTTAAAGAAAAATTATTACATTTTTACAAGTTGTTTACAAGAAGTTCTGCAGGTTGTGCTTCTTGACACCGTTGGGTAAGCAGAACCAGAACCTGAGAGGTCTGGAAGGTTGCTATGACAACAGTAGATCTTTAATGTGGTGCTTAACCGTTTAGTGATTTATAAGCTAACAGTATTTTATAGTTTATTCTCTGAGCTACTGAGAGACCGTAGCTTTAAAACTGAGTGATGTAGAACTGGATGATGTAGAACCGGCTGGTGTCTCTACCCTCCTGGTTCTAGTCAGATCTCCAGCTGCAGCTTCTGGTCGTCAGTCTGACCTGCTGCAGGAATCAGAGCCACTAAATCCTGGGTGAGTTTCTCTGGTCTCAGACTTTAGTCCTGAAATGTTCTGCAGCTGCTGGAAGGTCCACTGAGGAACCAGAGGGTCAGGTCAGAGGTCATCACTACTCCTAGAACATTTGTGTTGAGTCTAGATCTACAACTCTAGATCTCTAACTTGAAATCTCTAACTGTAGATCTATAACTTTAGATCTACAACTTTAGATCTGTAACTCTAGATCTGGGGTGGTCACTCCAGGCCTGGAGGGTCTCCTGCAACTTTTAGATGTGTCTCTACTTCAGCACACCTGAGTCAAATAATGAGGTCATTAGCAGAACCTGATGTAGTGAGGAGGAGATTCAGCTGCTGGATCCAGGTGTGTTGGACCAGGAGGAGATTCAGCTGCTGGATCCAGGTGTGTTGGACAGGGAGACACTAAGAGCTGCAGGACTCGGCCCTCCAGGACCAGGACTGCCCAGCCCTGGACTGCATCGCTCCTCTTTAGGTCCAATAATAACTTCAGTTCTGTTTCTGTTCAGCTGGACAAAGTTTTGTCTCATCCTCACATTTATCTGTTCTCAGCATCTGTTCAGTAACTGGATGGGGTCAAAGGTCACCTGGTGACATCATAATGTAGAGCTGTGCANTATACACCATTTTTCATTTAAAGAAAAAATATTTAATTTTTACAAGTTGTTTACAAGAAGTTCTGCAGGTTGTGCTTCTTGACACCGTTGGGTAAGCAGAACCAGAACCTGAGAGGTCTGGAAGGTTGCTATGACAACAGTAGATCTTTAATGTGGTGCTAAACTGTTCAGTGATTTATAAGCTAACAGTATTTTATAGTTTATTCTCTGAGCTACTGAGAGACCGTAGCTTTAAAACTGAGTGATGTAGAACTGGATGATGTAGAACCGGCTGGTGTCTCTACCCTCCTGGTTCTAGTCAGATCTCCAGCTGCAGCTTCTGGTCGTCAGTCTGACCTGCTGCAGGAATCAAACCACTAAATCCTGGATGAGTTTCTCTGGTCTCAGACTTTAGTCCTGAAATGTTCTGCAGCTGCTAGAAGGTCCACTGAGGAACCAGAGGGTCAGGTCAGAGGTCATCACTACTCCTAGGCTTCGGGCTGATCGCTGGTTTTAGTTGTAATAACTGAACATTTGTGTTGAGTCTAGATCTATAACTCTAGATCTATAACTTTAAATCTCTAACTTTAAATCTCTAACTCTAGATCTGTAACTTTAGATGTATAACTTTAGATCTCAAACTCTAGATTTGTAACTCTAGATTTGTAACTCTAGATCTGTAACTCTAGATCTGTAACTCTAGATCTGGGGTGGTCACTCCAGGCCTGGAGGGTCTCCTGTAACTTGTAGATGTGTCTCTACTTCAACACACCTGAGTCAAATAACGAGGTCGTTAGCAGAACCTGATGTACTGAGGAGGAGATTCAGCTGCTGGATCCAGGTGTGTTGGACCAGGGAGACATTAAGAGCTGCAGGACTCGGCCCTCCAGGACCAGGACTGCCCAGCCCTGGACTACATCGCTCCTCTTTAGGTCCAATAATAACTTCAGTTCTGTTTCTGTTCAGCTGGACAAAGTTTTGTCTCGTCCTCACATTTATCTGTTCTCAGCATCTGTTCAGTAACTGGATGGGGTCAAAGGTCACCTGGTGACATCATAATGTAGAGCTGTGCATCATCATAGTTATGGTAGCTGATCTTATTTCCTGTCCTAGGATTGAACCTTGGTGTTCCCCACATGTGACCTTTGACCTCTTTGAGACATTTCCTACTGAAACAGAGAAATCCCAGTTTTTTATGTCAGACTGGAACCAGCTGAGTCCGACCCGACTCTCCAGTCGGTTCTGTAAGATGATCAACACTGAGGTCCAACAGAACCAGAACCAGGTCTGCGGTTCTTCCACATTCTGTGTTTGTATGGGTGTAATTGAACACTTTGACTAGGCCAGTCTCTCTACTGTGGTAACCATGGGAACCAGACTGGAAGCTTTTCCAGTAATGTTGCTGGTGAATGGGAGGTCAGAGGTCAGCCTGTAGTCCTGATGACTTGTCCAGATTGTTTCTGTCGGTGGTTTGATGCCCGCTGAGTTTGAAGCAGCAGTGACCTTGTGTCCTTTCTTGTCCTCCGCTGCTCCCCCAGGTCAGGCCTGGAGTCGGTTGAATCTCTGTGAATGAAACTGGTCGTCGTTTGCTGCTGCACACATTTATTTGTTTAAAAAGTGAAATGGAAAAGAAGGAATAAATTCTGTTTTATATTTAAATCTTTTTCACACGTCAGGATTTTAATCTGAGACAAGACAAACATGGAGTCCCGCAGACTCATTGTCCAATGTCTGTCTGCAGTCCCGAGCTGCGGCGCTCCTGAAAACGGCGTCGGCATGACGATTCGGCGCCGGCCAAGAGTTTCTGAAGATGATCAAAGCCAAAAACACAAACAACAAAACCGATTCCAGTCCAGGCAGTTTGGCATTCTTCACCAGAACTAAACAAACACCAGGAAACACCGAGCGCGTCCGTCCCCTCCCCGTCTCTGCCGGAGGGTCCCTGAAGGCACCGCGGGCTAGCCGCCCAGGCGCTGGCCCTCCCCCCAGGCGAAGCCGCCGGGCCGGTCCTCGGGCAGCGGGTTGTAGTTGGCGTCTTCCTCCGGCGTGTCGAACAGCATCTTTCTGTGGGCGGAGCCAGAGACAGGAAGCTCAGCCACACCAAACACGGGGATGGCAGCGTCATGCTGGGGGCAGGAGGCTGGCCCCACACGGCCACCATGTAAATGCATGCCACACTTTTCAGATTTTCATTTGATCCATGAATCACCTTTGATCCGACAAACAGAAACAATAAAACATCAGTTTGATTTCAGAGCCGACATGTTGGAGGGCCAGAATACTGTTCTACTGGACCGGAACCGGGTCGTAATCTGGACCGGAACCGGGTCGTAATCTGGACCGGAACCGGGTCGTAATCTGGACCGGAACCGGGATGTAATCTGGAATGGAACCGGGTCGTAATCTGGACTGGAACCGGGTCGTAATCTGGACTGGAACCGGGTCGTAATCTGGACTGGAACCGGGTCGTAATCTGGACCGGAACCAGCTGATAATCTGGACCGGAACCAGGATGTAATCTGGACCAGAACCAGCTGGTTTTATCAAATTCAATTAGAGATTAATGAATAAAATCCAATCTTTCTCTCACTTTATCTTTTTAAAATAAACTGTAAATTATAAACAAATAAAATCAACTAGAATAATAAATATATTTAACAAAAATCTAATCCAGAAGCAAATCTAAAGTAAAATAAGGAAATTAGGAAATTCTAAAATCAATAAAATAAAATAAACAAAGACATATATAAATAAAAATATAAGTGAAAATAATTAAGTTTTGGAAGTAAATAGTCAAACAGGAGAGAAACACTGAAAAATACTGAAGATTTCATAAATATGTAAATAAAATGAAGTGCAGAAAGAAAAGAAACAATAAATGTAAAATAAAGGATGAACTCAGTGTCTGTCCTCACATGATGGACGGCGTCCTGAGCCAGCGTCCGCCTCCAGGCTGGTTGGGGAAAACGTCTTCCAGGAAGTAGTAGACGTGACCCACAGCGATCCCTGGAAACAAAATGGAGGATGAGTTCCGATGCGGTTCGCTCGGCGCGGCGGCGGCGGCGTGACGCACCGAGCAGGTCGACGATGATGGAGTTCCCCAGCAGGAGGGAGAATCCCATCAGCACCCAGGGCAGGAAGGGCGCCTGGAAGTTCAGCAGGCCGAAGAAGTTCATGCGCACGTTGGGGTTCCTGCGGCTCCAGATGTACACCAGCATGATGGTGAAGGCCTGGCCGAGGAAGACCAGGCTCACGAAGATGCCGAAGATCTGCTCAGAGCGTTAAAGGAGCCACAAGTTTACATACACCTGCAGTCAGACTCTCAGAATCTCAATTATTTCTGTCTGGAAAAACTCAAAGGTTTGTTTTCTTCATCGGGGGTATGTAAACTTGTGGCCTCGGACAGTTTCCTGCCATCTCCCTCTTCGTGAGACATTGTGTTTCCATGGAAACGCCCCGAAGGATACGGTCATCAGCAGGCCGCCGAACAGGAACATGAAGACGAAGTCAGCCGTCCGACCCCTGAAGGAGCCTTCCTCCAACATCCGGCAGTACCGGTACCTGGGACCCATAGGTTAGGGAAAACACGCACCGACTGGGCCTGGAACACAGACTGGGCCCAAAACTAACTGACTGGGCCCAAAACACAATGACTGGGCCCAAAACACAATGACTGGGCCCGAAATACACTGACTGGGCCCAAAACACAATGACTGGGCCCGAAATACACTGATTGGGCCTGAAACACAATGACTGGGCCCAAAACAAAATGACTGGGCCCAAAACTAACTCACTGGGCCCAAACTAACTGACTGGGCCCAAAATACACTGACTGGGCCCAAAACAAAATGACTGGGCCCAAAACTAATTGATGATGAACAGTGACAAATGTTGACTTTCTAACTTACACTATGATGAATTATTTCTCTATTTGCTTCTTTTATTATACTTCTAACATTTTAAGAAATAAGTTTGATATTTTCTATGAAATCTGTGCAATGTGTAAATTTTTTTTTATTTGATTCCTCGATTAATCGTCAGAATAACCGATTAATCGTCAGAATAACTGATTAATCGTCAGACTAACTTATTGCTAAGCTAATCGTTAGCTGCAGCGGTGCTTCAGAACCTCTTGCGCTGCGTCAGCAGCAACACCTGCTGCTGTGAAACAGAAACATGCAAACCAGCAGGATACAGAAATATCATGTTGAACAGGAAATTGAAGCCGACTGGACCGAAGAACAGGAAGTTGGTGAAGAGTCTCCATACCTGAGAAGACAAGAGAAAATCCTTCAGCTGCGTTGGTTCTGACCCGGTTTGCTGAAAGGTAGAGGAGCGACTCGGTACCTGGTAGTTCTTCAGAATCAGGTCTGGGTTGAAGTAGAGCTGGAACGGTGTGATGATCTCCAGTTGCTGTGGGAGGAAACCGGGAAGAACCTGAGCAGCTTCAGAAACCAGGATTATTCCAGAGATTATGGTCAACCTGAGCTGGATTAATGCTGGGAACCCTGAGCCGGAGCGGGGTCCATCCTGGTCCCAACGTCATGGCTGAATCACTCCAATCATGACGGAGCAGCTCTGCTGCCTTAGCTCCGATTGGCTAATCAGTTTCTGGTTCAGCTGTTTGGATAATTATCGCCTCTGCTTCTGGATGCTGAGCAGCTGCCTGGATTACATTTATCATGATGCGTAATCATGGCAATAAGGTGTCGCTATAGCAACTGGGAGCATCTGATTAGCATATCAAAAGCTTAAATAATCCCTGAACTGTGACCCTAAACCCCTAGGATTTTATCCCCTACTCCAACGTCTCCCAAACCCCATGACCAGACAGACTGAACGAGTGGCAGAAGCAAAGGAGGTGGATAAGCAGCTGATCATGTCATCCAGGACATGTTGCTGTGGAATATCATCTCTGCTTGCCAGATGTTGAGCTGTTAGCATGTTATGACAGTCTTCAGTCAGAGACCTCCTCAGATTCGCTGGTAAACTGACTGCTACTGGAGAAATAGCCATAACTTTAACCTTTTATTCAGCGGGAAGCAGAGCCTTCCTCCCAGTTCTGCTCAGATTACGGGTTTGGATGAAGAGTTGGTGCTTCTGCCAGCTGTTCAGAAACATCTGGAGGTTTCCCCCTCATCTTCCATCCCAAACATCAGCTGTTCTACCGGACTCTAACCAACCAGAACCCGCAGCCCGGTGTGTTTGCCCCGAGCTGGGGTCAGGTCCGGGTCACCATCAGTCAGAACTCCACATCCACAACCAACAATTCATGATTAAAACTATAAAACTGATTTAACTGTCAATAAAACCCTCCTGAGGTCAGGCTGAAGGTAAAAATGTTAAACATCCGATGGTGCGTTCAGGGTCAGTCTGTGACGGAGGGAACCGGTTCCCCCCCAATCGCTTGAGACTAAATAAAACCAGATTATAATCTCTGACTGCGCTCATGGCCGAGTTAAACGGACCGGAACCGAACCCTGACTGAGTTCTCAGCTCGGGACAAGATTAAACGCGAAGCTAACTTCCTGAATGAGAGCTCACGCTCGGATCTGCAACAGAAACATCTGGAGCTCAACAGAAACCAGCAGAGTCCTGACTGACTGACTGACCGACTCGGTTCGGTTCGGATTGCTCTTACCACTGCAGCCGTGGTGAGGACGCAGGCCGTGGTGTAAGCCCTGGTAACAACAGGAATCTGTAAATATTCCTGCTGGAGGGTCTGGTAGGCCATTTTGGAGACACTACTGACAGCTTCCGGGGCTTCCTGACACGTCATTGCCAACGGGACGGGGATGCGTTCATGGGCCGTGGGAAAATCCACCACGACTTCCACTTCTGTCATTTCAAACAACAGAAACCAGGTAATACCAATCCGAACCGAAATGATCGTTTTAAGAAAACAATTTGACACGTAATCACAACAAAAATAAAATAAAAATATGCAAATCAACAACTACCGCAGTAATAGCATTTTAAAAAATGTTTTATTATGTATTTTGAATAATCCAGTGTTGTTTAAATAAAAAAAATAAAGCTAAAGTAGTTATAAAATAAAAAGAACAGTAGAAGTAACTTTAAAAAAATACTTTTTGTTATTTTTTAAAAACTTACTTAAAACATTAGAATATACATTTTAACAAAATAAACAGGTAGCTTTAGAGCCATCTAGTGGTTGCTTGATGGAACATCACCCAGCAGGTGCAACTTCCAGCAGTTATTTCACTGCATTTATTGCTGTTCCACTCTTCATATGGTTTACTAATAATTTCTCTGTGGCGCTTTTTAAATTATTATTTTTCATGGTTAAACTGGGTGGAACAATAAAGTAAGGACGCTGTTTTGGAGCCATCTGCTGGTTGGGCAGTGCAACTACACATATGATACTTTACCCCAGACCGCTGATCAACGTAGGTGGAGCCAAGTATCGATATCGTTTGTATTTCTATTTTCATATACTTAAAATTATTCATAACGTACCGTACGTTTATATTCCGGTCTTGTTAGAGTATAAACGCGAACAAAGTCTAAAGTTAATGTTAGCAGTGTGAACAGCTCCATACTTTTTACGCTAGTAGCATGCTAGCTGCTAAGCTAATGCTAGTTAGCTGAGTCTGCTAACAGAGCAACATGGCTTTCAGTCTTCGCGCGAGTTTTATATCATCCCTTCATATTAGCTATTTAATTTTTTATTCACTATCCGTTTTCAGTTTAAAATTAACATATGACACGTTGAAATNAGCTCTCATTAGAAAACAGTGTGAAAACATTAGCCGCTATGCTAACAATCAGCGGTTATTTCGGGCCAATTAAACTACATAGGAAATATTTCTCGGTTGTTTAAAAGCGAATTTCTGGCTGCAAAGTAATTCTGATCTTTCATCCTTACCTGTGGAAGGTGATGCTCCGATCCTCTGCTGCCACATACAAGATGGCGGACGCCGTTATGTAGGACTCAGCGCTCAGTGAGGCGTCTACGTATTGATGTCTATGCCCCAAACAGCGTTAGCTTTTGGTTAGCGACTCCCTTTTCAAACGCACATCCAATGCTACAAAATATTTAAAGAAATATTGACTTTTAGCCTTGTTCCCCCTCACTTTTATTCACCATTCAGTAATTATTATTACATATTATTTGGTTTCTTTTGTCTGGTTGATCCACAGATTTTTTCCATTAACACAGGTTCCATTTGTATAGTCCTGACTTTCTTTTAAAAGTAATCTATGATCCTCTCAAGTTACAAATGCTGTCTCTCTTTGTAAATTATTTGCAAGTGTGTTGTGTACTTCAAACAGAACTTGTGGAAAATAACTACACCAGGTCGTGAACTTGAATGAATTTTGAGTTAACAATGGATTTGTTGGATTTCTGCAACGTTTTCTGCTTATATTCCTAACGGCCCTTAACTCATTGATAACTCATTGACATGGTACCTACATGTTTTGTCCTTTGAAATAAGAAAATCCAAACTACAACAATAAAAACTTGGCCAAGACTCATTTTTATTTTATTCCACAGGCTCCATATCAAAGGAAAGGAAGGTCACTGGAGATGCTCGTCATCAGGAAAGGTCGGCGACGGTCAGTAGAAAACACAGACGGATTAACAACCATCTGCAGCTTTTGATGTCATCCTGTGTCATAAATGTCTACTGAATCGGCTGCCGAAAAATCTGCTGAAAAGGTAAGGACAGCTGTGTTTATATGGTAAGTAAACTGGGCTGATATGAACAACCGATGCTATGCTTGACATGTCACATATTTCTGCATTTCTTATTTACATCATGTTTTACACTGACTCTTCATCACAAAGACAGAAACCCTTCATTTTATGGTGAAGTTTTCCTTGCTGGTTGGCCCCATCAGGTTACTGGTTTCTAACCTTTGGGTCAATAGTCTCCTTTAATATTGTTGGACCATTTAGGAGGCCGCGCAGCCACTAGGGAGCCCTGAGATTGACACAATGCAGACTGATAAGCAGTATAAACAAAACCTATGCATTAACCAGAAGCTACTCAAATGTGCATATAAGTTGATTGAAAGATACTTGGATAAATTACAAAACTCATCATTGCCTTGATGATTTGCCCCTGGGTTCCGGCCTGGTCGACCCCGTTCATTTCAGAGCGTCGCACTTCCTGGTTTTCGTCCTTTTTCTGCAGATCATAAAGTCTTTCACTGGAGGTAAGTTACCATTATTAGCCAAATGCAAGTTTAGATTCTGACCAATGTTTCTTTATGGTTTGAGTTTCGATGTCTGTGTTCACTCCCCGGGGAAGCTAATGCTCGCTAATGCTAAAGATGATGGTAAACAACAACGACTAAAGCTCAAAGCTGTGTGGGTAAATGTTTTAGAAGTAAAGCAGAACATTACGCGTTTAGTGTTGCACCCAGTGTTGGCTCACCTGTTCATGCTATACCTGTGCAAGGAGGAGGCTTGTTGTTTCACAGCGACAGCTGGAGTGAGGTTAACATAGTAAATCTATGCTGGTTGTAAAGTGGATGTATTTAACTTTCAGAAACCATTAAAGATTCTCTGAGTTGTTATAATGCAAAGTGAGGTTGAAACAAAAAGCTAACCATTCTTTTGGTGAGGTCCAGGTGTGTCAAATTATTCAGCCATCAACCATTATTTTATTAGTTTGAAATTCTTTGTTTCTCAGGTTAAATGTTGCTGATCTGTCTGTACTGGACTCATGTCTCCTGGCTCTGACGTCTGCAGGCTCTGCTGATCATGTAAAACATCTCAAAGCGGTCATTACCCTCAGAATAGAAAAGAAAGGTTGAAGAGGCAAACAAACCAGCTAAAGCTAATGTAGAAAAAGCTTTATCCTTTAATATGACCGTCTCCATAACTGTACTGACCAGTTTGTGCTGTGACTAATGTACTGACAGTGTAACATTTTAAATGATGGTGTTGGAGCCTATTATTCAGCAAAGGGTATTTTAAGGAAAATGTTTGAAACAGGAAACTGGCATAGATTCAGTAAAAGTCTCCCAGCAGAGAAATTTGTATAACAGAACATCAGACGTTTACTCTGCGGTTAGAGTGGATTTAAATAAAATAAGAGCAGCATCGGTCAGGAAGCACAGCTTATTTTGCTCATGTTTCTGGACTGTCTCTAATGAAAAGGTCCAAAAGCTACCAGCTCCATACATGTAGCTAGAATAGGATAGAAATATCCCAGTGACCAGCTAAGAATGAGCTTCATTAGACTGAGTTCCAGTTAGATTGATAAATATTCGGTTCCTCCACATGCCTTTTGTTTTGGGACGCATTTCTTTCTATAGTAACTGTCATAAAGTGATTCATTATTGTTTCAGATGAGCAGTACTCAGACATTTGGATGGTGGTGGTAAGGAACAATGTTTTGAAATGGCAGTTTATTGTGTTGACTTCTTCATGGCTGATCCTAAAGAACTGCTTGTTTCCAGGCCTCTGCAGAGCTGGATGCCTGAGGGAACCAGCCATTTCATTCAGGAGTGATGGAGCAGGGATGCATATAAAAATTATCAAGGAACTTTTCCTTTTGCCTGGATTTAGACCAACAAATGTCCAGGTCTCTTGAACTATAAAACCACCTGATCACCATGTGTGTGGACACTATGGACACAAAATGTAGTATAAGGGCATATAATGGCATAATGTACAATAGTTGGGCTCTGTCATGGGAGAGAGCAAGAAACCACAGGGATCAAAAGAGACTGGTAAAACCTCTGAGTCCCACAATACCCAGCCATTAATAGTTGTTTCCCCGTGACGTCCCAAAACAGCAGCAGTATTTTTCTACGTGCTCACAGACTGCGCTGCGGAGGACACATTTTCATTTCACTCACCGCCGGACCGAGAGCGGCCGCCGCGTCTTCTCTGTTTATCTGACCCGCTGACCTCAACATGCTCACCTGGACGGCTCACAGTAGGAGTCTGGGAACAGACAACTGCTTAATCCAGAACAACTTGCTTGCTTTATTATGTTTTTCTTTCTTTGCGATGTTTAACTGTGTGATAGCTAATGCTAAATATTTGTTTAGCATTAGCTAATTTACTCTGACCACGAGAGCTTATTCTTTCATCAATGTTTTCACTACATCGCCTCTCACTAAATACAGATAAATAACTGTATTGTTCTTATAAAGCTTCTGAAGCTAAAGCCAGTTGCTTTGCTAATGCTAAGATAGCAGCCACCATTTCTTCTGTTTACGGCTCAGCTCATTCTGTTCATGCCGTAGCGCACTGCCAGCACTCATAAACGCATTGATATTGGTATTAATGGTAATTAAAGGTCCATGTGAGACTTAGAACAGGTGCTAAGCAGCATTTCAGTCACTATTTCCTTTGTTTTTTGCTGAGCTGCTAATTCCGGTTGTGGCATTACCGCGTCATACAACCGTCAACTATCTTGTGAGTCTGTGTTGATTATCTGTGGGAGGACAACCATTTCTTTCTCTTTGCTCACACACAGGCTGTGTTTGGGAGGATTTGTGTAGCCATACTGATCTTACTAGTAAAGAAAAAGACTTCATCTTCAAAAACATCCTTGAAGCCAAAGCAAAGTATGTAGCATACTGTCTGCATCTGGTGACTCTACCCAGCCGAAAATAAGACTAGCTGCCTGAAACTGATCGAGTTCCTGCAGAAAGAACCTGAAATATTTATAGATTCCCCAAGAAGAACTGTTGTCTCCAACTACTTCGATGAATCAGTTTCGTCTTTATTACCCCGACAGAAGATGGCGAGCTGCCCGGTGGGAGAGTGGGAAGACGGGAGTCCCAGATCGAGAGATACAGCTGCATCTTGTCTGTTCATTGGACCTGCTGAATTCAACATACTCTCTTATTCATCAGATGGGTTCGCAGTAAGAAGTAATGGAAATATTGTTTATTTATTCATGTTTTTTTTGGTTACATAAACTACAAAGTACTCAACAAAAAATAAAGAGCAACATGCAAAACGTGCAAGAAGAGAATCACAGATCAAGATGGAGCAACTTCCAGCTTTGGCCAACATTTGAAGTTGCATAAAGAACGGTAGGTGGTACTTTCCATTACTATGATGA
This sequence comes from Poecilia formosa, assembly GCF_000485575.1. Classification (NCBI taxonomy): domain Eukaryota; kingdom Metazoa; phylum Chordata; class Actinopteri; order Cyprinodontiformes; family Poeciliidae; genus Poecilia; species Poecilia formosa. The sequence continues at coordinate 31,435 of NW_006800682.1, read as the reverse complement.
GACAGCTGACTCAGCTGACTGAGTTTTTAGCTAGTGCTCTCCAGGCTATGCTGATTTTCATACAGTTTTTGTCATGCTTTTTTAAATCCGGTGCTACATGCTCATCCATGAATAAGTTGCATCTCGTTAGTTTTTACCGATGAATGATGAGCGGGGCTCTGATTCAGAAAGCGAGTTCTTCACTTGAACTTAGTGAAGAGAGTTTATCTCAGTCTTCTCTCCATCACAACATTGAAATGGGTCCGCTGGAGGACAGATCATATACTTGATCTGCATCAGAGAAACATATTGAGAATAGATTTACTCCAGGCAGTTCATTTTTTACTTAATGTTTGTAAGTTCAGTTGCACATCTTTCATCGTGGTTTGAGATAAATTCAGATTTAAAATAGTTCACATTATCTATTCACATTTAACAAATAATTGCAACATTATTAAAAAAGGCACAAAGGACTTGAAATTCCCAGTTTAAGACCTGGGACTTGTCTGAGACCTGACTCAGACCTTGAAGATAAAGACTAGAGACTTGCAAAGCAATGACTTGGTCCCACCTTCGGTTGTCACATTAAGAATTAACTTTTAATTCTTTTTAGTTATAATTTAGCAATTCACTCCAGGACAGTTGGTAAGCTACGATGTAGCTTAGCACCGTCAGCATGTGAATGTATTCATATACTGGATGAAGGACTCGGTGTAACGTGAAGTGTAACAACAACAGGCCATTTGCCACTTAAACATTCATATCCACTGAGTTTTGATGTCGATATACGTACTTTCATTTTTGCAATAACCTAAAGTTAGAAATTCAGGTAAGTTAATCTGAAGTTATAACCCAAGCCATGTTACCTCTGAATTTGATCAAGGTAGGATATTCTGATGTTTTGTTAATTTGTCAATGATGTGTTGCCTCCGATTTTATAAAGGTAGGTTTTTCTGAGGTAGGAATTTATTACATCAACATGTGCTTTATAAAGGTAGGTGTTATGATAAAGGGTTATAAAAATAAAATAAAATCAAGTTAATTTGTACAACATGTTTCAGCAACAAGGCTGTTCAAAGTTTTTCACATCATAAAAACAAGAAATACAAGGTCATTGAAAACAGTCAACAATTGAAGAAGTGCGTCAACATGTTCTGCATCTTTATTTTGTATAAACGTTGGACATTCTGACAAGTTTTAGTGCTTCAATAAGTGCTCCTTCTATATTCTCTAAAGTTAGGTTAAGGTATTTGAGATGAACTGAATTTAAATGGTGATCCTCCACTCTCACTGACCATTCAAAAACAACAACATTCACCCATTTGCACTCAAACTCACACACATTTATACACTGATACATTCCTCTAGTGATAGTGGACTGCTGCTAGCATTGAGTTGTAACAACTTCATCTGGTGAAGAACAGAAGTAATTACATTGTTTCAAATTAATTACATTTGATTCCCAACACTCAAAAATTTAACTGGTTACCTGTACAGGGTTTGCAAACCCCTGCATGTATAGGAAATGGATGGATAGATAGATTGATGGACTGTGAGCATTTAAAAGAAAAGGACCTGGGATAAGAACTTGGTTATGTGTCTATGTAGCTCTAGCACATAAGATACTTTGTGCTGTTGTGATATTTGTAGGTCTTCATTCGCATGTTCTTGTACCAGAACACAATGAGCTGTTTCTTTCATCATTGTCTCTCTTTGGATATTTAGTTGTTTCTTTGTATCCTGTCTCCTTTCCCTGCTTCTCCAATCAGATACTTCTAATCTCAATCTCCTCTGTGGCTGGAATGTGCGCTCTCCTCTCCTGCTTCATATAATCTCCTGGAGGTGGTGCATTGAGGCCCAGCTTGACTTTGGTGGAGTTAGACTCCTTCCATGATCTCCATCTGTTTTCTCTTGTGGAGCATCTGAAGAATCCTCTGTTGGACTCTTCATCCACACTTTCTCTGTCGTTATGACCTTTCTAAACTTGTCTATCTAGTTGACCGCCACTGAGCCGCTTATGCTCTTTAAGCAAGCTAGAGGTTTATGATACTGCTTATTTTGGTATTGATCTGATGCCAAGTAAATACAGGGCCAGTATTGCCAATACTGATACTTTCTAAAGGTAGGAATTTATTACTACCATTAGAATAAAAAGGTAGTAATAAATTCCTGCATGTCTATTATGCAGGATTTTAAAGGATTTAAAGGATTTTAGTGCATCAACATGTGCTACATCTGTTTTGTTTTTTCTAAATAAAAGTAGTTTATAAAAGCTGTTAT
>NW_006800682.1:16856-29135 GCF_000485575.1 Poecilia formosa | reverse complement strand
CTGACCTTTAGGGGGTTTTGTAGTTTTTTCTTTGAATTTAAAACGTAGAACATAATTTAGACAAAGTTTAAAGGTGTTTACGGCACATTTTAATATGAAATAAAATTAAACTTCAAAGAAATCTGAAGCTAAATTAAATTCAGGTTGTTCATATAGCACTAATTCACAACAAATGTGGTCTCGAGGCACTGACCATTTAAATTCTATCACGTATAGATTCCAATTGATCCTAGTTATCAAACGTGTAGTATACTCGATTAGTTATTCTATCTAGGGAAACCCAGCAGATTACAGTCATTGACTTGCAGCATTCAAAGTTAAAGTATTGATCTTACTACACTAGTATCAATCCGACACCAACTTGGAATCAATATTATCGATATTTTGAATGGATCCTCTGACATGTAAAATAATTTGCTGTTCTCTGTCAGACAGCCCTGGCCGTAGACTGCTTTCCTCTTCAGAGTCCCTATCAGTAAAACTAGTCCAAGAACAGGATTACTAGTGAACTGCAGCTTTTCACTAACATGGACTTTATTACCTGTTGTTATTTTAATGAGCAGCAGAGTTAGAAGAGTTTATTGAAGACCAGTCATAAACACCTGAAGAGTTAAGTTTCTCCTGGGAACACTCCGCCTTTCAATCAGCTGCAGCACTGACATTAATTTTCTAAGTTAGTGCAGCAACCAAGAATATAATTTTTTAAAAGGTGCTACCAGGAGACAAACGCGTTTGGTTTCAAATTTGTTTAATAAAATCTTTAAAGAACAAAAATACATTATTACCATTTTGAAATAATCATCTTCACAGTTGCTTATACATGCAGTCTGGATACATTTATAGCTATGCATCTTAGATTACTTTGGAACATTCTTATTATTTGTAACTGTTTCACAATGTATTTTTATTGTTTTCTTTTCAAAGGACTGTTGTGAACACTGAAAGTATGTTTTCTGCCTAAAACAGTTTAATGAACCACTGTGTGGGTGGAAATGAAACTACAAATAAACAATTGTGCCAACAATAACCTCCACCATAAATAGTTATATGTGATATGGCATCTTTAATAAACCAGACCATTAATGTTTTCTGTATTCCTGTAATTGAGACATAACCTTTTTGATGTTTCATAATGAATTATGTAACAAATGATCAATATTTTCCCTCCACCACTTTTTGTTTATTTCGTATTACATGAAAAAAGTAACATGAAAGATTTAATCAGTTAAGTGAGAATAATGACCTCATCATTACGTCTACATCTGATTCTCTGCAAAATGCTGGTATTGTAAAGCTGCTCTGCTTCCCTCATCCATGTTTCTTTTAATTCGTTCCAGTTTCTGGACTTTCTTGTCTCCTTTCTCTTTCATCTTCTCAATCAGAAAGTCCAGGTGGACTAAAGTAGACGCTGAATCAACTTTCAGAGCAGTTTTTTCTAGTTTGACAACATGCTTGTAGGACTCATCCAGCAGCTCATATTTCTTTGCAGTCAAATGTTTTATTTTTGTCTCCAGACCTTCTAAGTAACTCAAGTTTTTCTCTCTTTCAGTTTTACTGTTTTCATATTTTTGCCTTATTTCTTTCAGAGTCATCTTTACTTTTCTTGTTTTGGTCACATATCTCCAATTTTCTTTCACATGATCAGATGTGGGACACTTCCCACTACAAACGATGCAGTGACCTCCTTTGATGACATCACAGAAGGCAGGACTTGGGGCCAGTATGCATCCAGGATAGTGACAGTTCTCCTCACAGCGAGTACAGCACATAGCTCCTTCAAAAGAACCACCTTTAAACCAGTTTTCGGCATTTAGAGGTTCTTTGACTTTGTAGGACTCCTCTATTTCTATAGTAAAATGTTCATTCTTTTTCATCTCTTCTTTATATTTAATCAGGTCATGTTGAATCTGTCTGATTTGCTCCTGTTTTTGTTCGGTTTCAATTATTCTTTGCTGCAGATTTTGAATGCAGGCTGTCAGTTCACTGCGTTCCTTTATAACAACAACAGTTGCCTTGACATTTTGAGGTCGCGCCTTTTCCAGAAAGGCAGTGAACTCTGTCAGTCCTTTCTCTGTTATCTTATTGGCCCCTTCCAGGTATTCTGCTGCTTCGTTCCGGTCTTCGCTCTGACAGTTATTAAACAAGAAGTAGACAGGCCGCTTCTTCTCGTCTTTGGCACACTTAATGGTTGAAACTTCAAGAGCTTGAAGGACATTGTTTGGTGTTCTTCCATTTGAGTGAGTGATGAGAGCTACGATGTTGTCTTCTATGTTTTTTCCAAACAGCGACATGATGGAATTCAAGATATACATCAGTCGGTCACTGAGACGATTATCGCTCGCTTTCATTACCAGACCCACTCCATGAATTGCATGAACACCGTCCATTGATTGAAACAAGTCGAATAATCGCTGACTGATGTTAACATCATGTTCTATTCCTCTGGTGCTTCCAAATCCTGGAGTATCGATAATGCTCAGAGAGTAGGGTATGGCCTTACCTTCAAAACCAAATATTTCATAGACAATCACTTCAGATGTTCCATGGTCCGCCTCCTCCACGATTTGAAACCAAACCTCATCCTGAAACTTCACTCCCATGGTGAAATTGACCAGCGCATTGATGAAAGTGGATTTTCCTGCTCCTGTTTCACCAACCAATAGGATTGTTTTATGTCTCTTGCATCCATCTTTTTCACCAACTGTCAGTTTTGTCAGCTTTGCAGATTTTTCCTTTTTTGGCCTCAGCTGTTAAACAGATGGATTTCCTGATTGGATCAGAGCACTTTTGGAGATCAAGGTGTCCAGAGTGGAAGTCCTGGAAGAGGAACAAACTCAAACCATTTTGAAAACTTATATAATGATTCCATCCTTTCAAAACTAGTTGTTAAAAGTAACAATGTTAAATATTTATCAAGCTTAGATTAAAGCCTTAGAAACAATTAAAACATAAATACTTTTAATATATGGGAAGTTTAAATCTACGAAGTACTATAAATTAGAATAACAGGTTGGATGGAATCAAAATAATAAAACCACCAAAGGAATATTAACCTAAAATATAAACATCAATACCTTCAGAGGGATTACTGGTTTTTTGCACTTGTCTTTTGCATCATGTGCTTTATAAACTAAATGTGCTTTTTACTGATAAACTGTATAAATAGGTTATTTAGGGTTCTATCTTTATGTTTGAGTGAATTTAGGTATTTTCATGTAAATGACTTTAGTTCTGAAATATTTTACCTAGAACTGTCCTAGTGATGGGCAAATAGTGCCTAAGCAGTTGACTTTTCCTATTGGTTAGAGTGGAAAAGCTTGGTACAGCCAAGCTCTCAGGTATAAAATCATCTTATTCAGACACAGAGCACCACCTGGTGGTGAGTCAGTAGTAGGAGTAGTGAGTTGATTGTAGCAATCATTGATACCATTTTTCAGCTTTTTCTAATGTCTGATTCATTTGCCATGTGGTGGATACGCAGTAGCTCAAATAATAAGGTTACAGGTGTTAGCAGTGTTTGTTAGGAGACCTGGAATTTGTCATGGATGTTTTAAACATTCAGGGAAGACAGTCGGATTCCTCCTTACGTACCTCACTGCTGCACTGCTGATGTCTAGAGAGGAGGGTTCTGCTCTCAGTTTAGTTCGAGGCAGAGGAGCAGGTGTACGAGCCGGTGAGGTAGGCGATGAAGGTGGACACTTTGAGTCACTAACTTTGCTTGGAGATTTACTGGAACATAGGACATAAAAATAATCTATCTATGTTTAAGGTCAGTTTATTATCATGCTTTATTTAAGATACACTGGTACACATTTGTATTTGTTCAAACTAAAAATTAATACAATATAAATGCAGCAGAATAATACTAATTTTCTGCATAAAGGGAAATCTTAGATGGCAATGGCACACATGCTAGGTATCTAATATCAGAAGGAGTATACAAGGAAAAGACTTGGCAAATTACTCTTGTTCCTGCTATAGATTCTGATGAAGGTTTTAAGGGACTAAAGGACAGACTATCATTTTAAATACTTATAATACAAAATACACTAGTGGAGTATGAAATTGCAGAGAATATTTCCGGTCTAATTTTGAAAGTTTCTTTAAACTTTAATATTACATTTTCACACTGACGGTCTGAATTTAAACAAATATTAGTGTCTGTACAGATCCCATCACTGGTTTGAGTCGGATCCAATAAACACAGAACACACTGATTTTATCAAATCTTTAATTCACAGAAGACCGATATTTTTATGCAGAACACTGTATGACATAAATGAAAAGTAACTTGGGAGATATTAAAATAAAATAATTTTCAATAGATAGTTTGAACATTAACTGGAGTGTCTCAGTATATATACAGTGTCATAGTCAGCCACAACTTAATTTCCCATTATATCACAAAGGAAATAAAGAAAATGTACTAATGGCCCTAAATATTGATCTAAACTTAGAGAGGATTTCAAGTCTACCTTACAGTTAAAAATAATGTATTATAAGTCAAAACTGCACTTAAAATCGTATCAATATTATGTGGTACCAAAATTGTATCAAAACATATTTAAAATGAAGTATTTTTCCAATAGATTGTTCTACAGTCAGAGTCATACCAACACAAACCTAACCATTGTTAAATACAATACACCGGCTACAATGAGTAATAATTACTGTTGAACATAATCATATTTATGAATATGTTGACATTTATTCAGACTTTTATTAGAATAGTGGAAAAGATTGTAAAAGTAACAGTTCCCAACATACTACTAATTTATCAAGTTTGCAGTCTTTATCACTATAAAGATACATCATCATTTTTGTTATATTTGTTGTTTTGCTCCTTATTACTCTGGTTTCTCATTACAAGAAACAAGAGATGCAGTCTCTGGTTAATTATCCTGTTTTCTCTGATACTGCACATCATATTTTCAAGTTACATTATCACAAAGATTTAAAAGATAGTTGAACAAATGATAGTGCAATTTATCATCTTAAATAATTAAATCATTTTCCCTTTATCAAAAATACTTTGGAAAACCTAATCAAAGTTTTATTAAAGACCTAATCAAAGTTTACATCAAAGTTTCATGAAGTACAACCTTCACAGAGGTGAGACTTTCTTGTTAAACTTGTCACAGATTTGTTGTGACTGTTGATTAGTCATTTTTTTACACGGTTGTTACTCTGCCCCACAAATACTGCAGTGCTAATTTGGTCCCTTCATCCATTTGGATTCTCATGTTCTCCAGTTTCTGAACTTTCTTTGTGTCTCCTTTCTCCTTCATCTTCGCAATCAAGAAATCCAAGTGAACTAAAGTGGTCACAGCATCGACTTGTAGGGCAATCTCCTCCAGTTTGATAACATGTTGGTACGCCTCATCAATGAGCTGGAACTTCTCTGATCTCAGTTTCTGTATTTCATTTATAAGACCTTTTATAATATTAAAGTTTTTCTCAGCTTCACCCTTCTTTGTCTTTATCTCTTTCTTAGCTCCTACAGTCTTCTTAACCTTCTTGGTCTTAGTGACATATCTCCAGTTTTCCTTCACATGAGCTGATGCAGGACATTTACCAGTACAGACAGTGCAATGACCTTTTCTAATGACCTCACAATGTTGGGGACTGCGAACAAGTGTACAGCCAGGATAGTGGCAGTTCTCCTCACAGATGGTGCAGACCATTGCTTTCTCAAAAATATTTTGCCTGAAAATCTTTTGACTTCTCAGAGGCTCCTTTTCTTTGAAAACAACATCAACCTCAACAGTGAATGTCTCTGATTTATTCATGTCTTCTACTTGTATGACAAGAGCGTCATGAGTTTGTTTGAGTTCCACTTGTTTCTGCTCGATTAGATGGATTCTCTCCTGCAGGTTTTGGATACAGGCTGTCAGGCTGATGCGTTCATTCAGGACATCTGTAGTCATTATCAGTTTTTGGGCTGTTTTCTTCTCCAAGAAGGTTGTAAAGGTTCTCAAACCTCTCTCTGAAATTTCAGTCGCAATTTTTAGAAATTCAGTTTCCTCTGATCGGTCATCACTTTGGGAGTTATCAAAAAGAAAATAAATAGGTTGATTCTTTTCGTTTTTGGCACATCTTATTTTTGTAGCTTCAAGAGCTTGAAGAACATTTTTAGGTTGTCTTCCATCTGAGTGAGTTATGAGAGCCACAATGCTTCGCTCCAGGTTTTTTCCAAATAGAGACATGACTGAATTGAAGACGTATGAAAGGCGATCATTCACTCGATTATCTGTGGCCTTCACCACCAGACCCACAGCATGAATCTCCTGAATTCCCTCATCTGATCGAAACAAGTCAAACAATCTTTGACTGACAATAAGATCTTTTTCAATTCCTCTGGTGTCTCCAAACCCAGGTGTATCGATGATGGTCAAAGAGAACGGCAGAGTTTGATCTTCGAACCCAAAGATCTCGTAAACGATCACGTCTGATGTCTGGCTTTCAGTCTGCCCTCTCTTCTCATCTTCTACAATCTTAAACCAGACCTCATCCTCGAACTTCACTCCCATGGTGTGGTTGACCAGAGCATTGATGACAGTAGACTTTCCTGCTCCTGTTTCACCAACCAGCAGCACTGTTCTGTTGGCCTTGTTCAAATTTTTCTTTCCGAGAGTTTTCTTAGTCAGAGGTCCAAAGTCCTCTTTTTTTGTGTTTAGTTGGAAAACGGATGGGGATCCTGACTGGATCAGGAGACTTTCTGAGATGATGTTCTTGAATTTAGATGATGTATTCCTGGTGAAAAAATTAATAATTTACTAGCTTAAATTCCTCTCCCAAATGCCTTTTTAAATTAATATTAATAATATTGTGAAAGCCAAATAAAAATATACAAATTATGGTAATATATTATCATTGTATGCTGATGTACAATGGTACAGTATTAACATAGTTAGTAGTCAGAATGAGTGGTACGTATCCTGCTTATTTTTAAAATATGTCTCACTTCCAGGTAGCCATTGCTTGGACTAGGTTATGTTTATTTGATTGGGTTAGGAAGAGCTGTTGATTTAATGGAGACTGTACTCATATGTTCTGAGTACCCAGACCAGAATAAATAAACAAGAAACAATTATACTGAAAAGTACATAATGTTCATGTTGTTCAATATGTTTCCTTCAAGTTTTTCACTGGTACTTCCAGTCAGTGCTTTTATCCGTTTCATCCTGAAAATCATGATGGAGCAGTCACTGGATGAGAACCTGATCTAAAAACAGAAAATAGCCAGTCCCTAGAAAATAACTACTTTTGAAAATAATAAAAAAATCTCGAGTAAGAAGAATAACCCATCATTACAACCATCATAAGAATACAGTGGTGTGAAAAATATGTAGGTTTTTACTTTTCCTCTCCCTCAGTGAAATGCACTAATTAAAAGTGGCATTTTGTGTTTACTTATGTTGTCTTTGAGTAACATTTAAACTGAAAGATGTATGACAACCATGCAAAAAGTAGCAAATGAGAAAAGGGGAAAATATGTTTCACCCCACTGTAGTATCTGTTTCGGTACAAAATGAAAGAAAAACAGTAGTAAAACATTAAGAACTATTGGGATATATATGTATATCAAATATTTTCATAAACTAAGCACTTCATTTTCTTGAGAATCACATGATTTTATGGCTTGATACTTTCTGAATTAGCAGCATGTTGGGATATACAGGAGTGGTTAGAGGTTCAGTACTGTTGGAGTAGAGTAATACAAATAAAGTTTTCTTTCCTGTTTGCTTTCTCTTCTTTATTATGAGGTCCATAATGGTTCAGGCTTGTTTTATGCTTTATTCAGGTAATTTTTGCTAACCGATTAGTGGCAGCAGCGAAGAACCTAAAACTTTAACAGGCTAAATTATGTTACATTCTTCTTACTTACAAATATGAATAAGATCAAATGTAATAATAAAATCGGTCTTTGAGAAGGCATTTTTTACCCTACCCTCTAGTATTTGTTACTATGAACAAACTTCTTATCGTAAAGCAACTTTAAAACAAAATGGTTAACAACTCCCCTTACATTCAGTATAACATATAGACATTTGTCCTATTTAATACTCTAAAACTATATCTTCAGATAATTTATAACTTTTCTCTTTATCTTAAAAAAATCTTTAGTTTCCTTTTACTATACATAAATGATAAAGTTTGGAAACTTTATCATTAGAAACACGTTAAATATGTTTTTTTTATAGATTGATAAGTATAGATTTACATTAACTTTAACAATAGATGTTTTTACTTACATGTTTTGCATGGTGAAGTCTTGAAGTTCACTCCTGTGAGGTTGAAACAGGTTTTTAATCAAAACAAATAGTCACTGTTTTTGCTGTTATCTGTTTTAATCTTATAATGTCAGTGTGTTAAAGTAATTCATTAGGCACACTGTTGTATACAGTTCACATTAGTGACCTAACAGCGAAAGCACAACTGGAATTAGCAGATGTCTGTTTTAAAAGATCAAATCAGCTGTAAAACCCTATGTTCATATTCATCAAATTGTTGAACATTTTTTAAGTGGTCCTTTAAAAATGTAATGAAAAAAACATAAACATATATGTCAGCTTGATGTTTCAGTTTTTATTCTAACCTCCAAAATTCAGGTTGTAACATTAGAAAGTTTTCCTACCTGTGCAGACAACCACACACCTGCTCTAGACAATGCTCAGTGAGGCTATGAAGGCAGGAAGAGTGAAGAGAATCAGCATTCAGAGTTTTATATTCTGACAGAAGGGGAGGAAACTCTGGTCACATGATTTCTCTGTTTTTGTTCAGCAATGGTCCCAGGACTATGCTGAAAGCTTTCATTTGCTTCTTTACCTCCTCTGGTTGGTAACGTTTGTCCTAAACCATGTAGCTGCCGATGGAACTGAGTCCAGCGTTTCATTCGTCAATATTTCAGTTTTGTTTTAAATAAACATATAACACTATCAAAATAATAAACTTAAATTTACATTTTTAGGCATCTGGTAATCAGTTTAGCAGTGCTAGGAAACATTTATCTGTACAGTATTTTTATAGCATTTCTCAAGGCAAACATAAAAAATGACAAAATGAAGTATTTTGTCTGTTTTTTTTTATTTAAACTCTTAATCTGTGAAGGAAGTAATGTTATCTGAATGATAAGCTTTAGATGTCCTGCCTGACTTGAACTGCATCTCTCTTTTAGAGCTACCAACAACAAATCTGTTGTATGTAAAATGCCTTCAAAGGACTGGACTTCTAAATCCTGAATTAAAACATTTAATTGCTTTCATTGCTAAAGCATCAGGCTCACCTCTTATCCAAACTAACTGAGGAATGCTGAACCTGAGACAGTAACATGTGTATACAGTGGACAACTTGACATTTTATTTTTCTTGGCAGGACACCAGGCATTTCCACTCCTTGATGAAAAAAACAAAGAAGTTGTATTTTTCTTTCAACTTTGTGCAGAATAATGAGTTTCTCATTTATCATTATAATTATATTAACATAAATCTTTTGAACTTTTTATTAGTAGAAGAAGCTTGACTGCCTCTTGTCAGTCAATGTTTGTGATTCAAGTCTGGAAAACTGAGCAAAAGATTTATTTTTGTACCACTTTGGTTTTTTTCTCCTTCAAAAATACTGAGATTGGTTTTCGGTAGATTTCTTTTCTTACGTTGGAAAAAAATACGTCTCTGCAGTAAACTGAAACTAAATATTTTCATAGCAGCTTTATAGATTTTACCCTCATTGCTTTGCAGAGTCAGAACCACTGATCTGAATCTGCTGTTATGGTTGGTGTAGGCTGTGATGAGATAAAGCATTTTAAAATGCACAGCATTGTATCTAAGGTTTCATTTTTGGGCATTCAAACCATTGTTGAAATGTACTGAATAACAAATGTTATCCTAAGAAAGATATTGTAGCCTTGTACCGAGACCTCATGATTCATTGTGATATATTTTATTTGTGGCTAATTTATTACTAGAAGTCCAGTTTTTTTCTGAATCAGATTATAAATCTATTTATTGAAGTTTAAGGATGTGATTGAAAACACAGCTCTCTGTAAGGTAAACTTTTCATATGTCATGTTCAGTGGTTTCTTCATATATTTAGGTATTCAACATATTTTTATTATCCTGTTTGCAATTTTGCTAAATTATAAAAATATGTTTGTAATGGTTGAGAAGACAGGCCAACATGCTGACATTAATTGGAAGGATGATGTTTCCTGACAATAAAAAGCTTTATAAAAGCAATACTAAGGTTTTTCCAGTGAAAATGTGTGTTTATAGCACATCTATCTTTGTTTTATTTAAACTTTGGTAACTGCTAAATGTTTCCATTTATTTACTGCATTTGCTTTCACATGACCTGTCACAGCATCTCAGGCTTGTGGAGAAGCTGGTTGTCTAAATGTTGAAGGGCTACTTTGCTCTACAACAAGGATACCTGCATACTGTAGATGGTTTCTTGATTGGCTCTCTTACATCAGGGATCCATCTGACATCTAAGTGGACAGGTTACAATAGTTTTCTCACTTCTACAGAACTTAGGGTCAAAATAAAAAATGTTTTAATGATACTAAACATTTCTGCTCCGTTGTATTGATAGTGTATTGTACATACAGTGTCTGTGTCACCAAAGTTTGACTTGATTTCAAGTTTCTGACTGTCAGAGCTCAGTAGATTTAAAGAAAAGTTCCCCAGAGGCAGAGGAATATATTGTTTGAGTCTTTTAGTTGCCTTGATTCTAATGAATGATCTACAGAGCAGCTATAGACACTTATTTAGATAAACTTTGCAAAAGGAGTTTATTTCTGCTCCTAATCCAGAATTTTGTCATTGTATTGGTTCATTGTTGTATAGTAAAAAGAAGCAAAGTCTTTTTCAGCTATTATCAGCTTTGAGACGGTTTGTTATCTTTGTAAAGTCAGATGACAGTTGCTTCATACAGAACCACTGTACTGAAACACCCTGCTCCGGGTGGTGTCAGCTGTTTTCAGATAAAACATTCTAATGGCACGCAAGACATGTCACGTCTCCAAACATCTAAAACTAATTTATTTATGATAATGTGCCAAACAAGGATGAATAATTGTATCATCATTTATGGTCTGTGTTTTGTTTTTCTGCTCGGTTGTCTGCATTTGATTTAAAATAGCTTTGTAGTTCCTGTTATAATCCACACATTAGTGTCTTTAAATTATTTTTGTGATTTGAAGAAAATCTGATCTCAGTCACAAAATATGAAACATGTAATACTTTTTGGTTTATTTTGAGAAACAAAAAAAATTCAAAGCACCACATAACGGTTTAATTCCCATTTAGAGTTGCTTATTGCAAAATGCTTGATATTTGTTTTATGTCAGAACAACCAATTATCTGCTGTGGATGTTTTTTTGTAATATACAATTTAGCATCCATCCTGATGAGTAGTTGAAAGAAATTTTCTTACAGATATGTCACTTGTTAGGAAAAATGTTGTCTGACAGCAACACAATGCTATCACTTTAACAGAATCAGTGCTATCTTCACATTCCTCTCATACAAACCCCGACATTGTTGGCCTCAGATGTCTTTAGATGGAGCATTTTAAAATGCACAGCATGACACATAGCAACAAAAAACAGTCACTATGTGACCTTGTACTTGCTGCTGGTTGACCTTTGTCTATTAGATTCATTGTGATCTTTATTTGCAGTGATCATAATATCTACATGCTGACTTGCTGTATGTAAGGCATGTGTTCAAATAAATATGTTCATAATTACATGTGGAGATTGATCACTTTCAAATGAAGCCATGAAGTTTGTGTAGATGAGCTTTTTTAGGGCTCGTTTTAGTACAAAACACTTAATGACTGACAAGAAACAATGAATGTCAAGAACCACCTTGTACTAATAGACATGATTATAATGTAGGCCTGGTTTTCTTCCAAAGGCTTTAGGGAATTTGTTGCATTGCACAGCATGTGCTTTTTACACTATCAAGTAATTGTTGATAAAAATTGATGGGATTGCCCAAAAATGAAAAAGGGTCATCACTAGCAACATACACCATGAGGTTAAGCAGATATAAGGAGGTTTGTCTTTTACATAATATTTTACATACCATAATGAAAAACCAGAGAAGCAAATCTGATTTGCAAATATGTTTCTAATCAGGAAATATGTTATCTTCCACAGTAAACAATAGTATCTCTTATGTATGTATTTCACCATGTCAACAGACCTGTTGAAACACCCTACCTGTTGAAACACCCTACCTGTTGAAACACCCTACCTGTTGAAACACCCTACCT
>NW_006800682.1:0-16846 GCF_000485575.1 Poecilia formosa | reverse complement strand
ATAATGAAAAACCAGAGAAGCAAATATGATTTGCAAATATGTTTCTAATCAGGAAATATGTTATCTTCCACAGTAAACAATAGTATCTCTTATGTATGTATTTCACCATGTCAACTGACCTGTTTGAGACACCCTACCTGTTGAAACACCCTCATGGTGGCTGTTAGGAGTGTCCAGATAAGGTTTTCAGAAATGCATTTCATTTTACAAAATAAAACTTTGCTTTTCAAACTGTTTACATGTACTCATCTCATTATTATGCTGTATTATTGTATGAGCAATCTCAGTGAGTGTGAAAAAAATACAAAGGGAGCATTCCAGTTGGGTAACTGACTAAAAAATTATTCAGACATCGTTATATTTTTATGTTTTAAATGAAATCCAAATTATTCATGAACACATCCAAAAACATGATTGGCATAAAAGCTTTACATGTAGATTACAATATGAAGTGGGGAGCAATAAGAGTTTAATTGGCAGCACACTGCTGACTTAATCCTGTGCAGGAGTGTGACATTTGTTGAGTTAAATACAGCTGTTGTGTTATACTGCATTGCATATGTATTTAATAGGAAAAAGTGGAGATAGTTGTAGTTTGTCTCACAGTCAGTGTGTTGCTGGTTTGATTCCCACTGCCTGCCTCTGTCCATTCAGTTCTAATTACAACTAAGTTTTTGCTAGGCACACAGTTCCTTTTAATAGCATAATGAAGTAGCCATGTTACCTTCAGTTGTAAAAATGCCATATATATCAAATAAGATTTAAAAGAAAATTAATTTTATGTGAATGCCTTGAAAATGGGCTGCTGTCTCTTTAAAAACTCCTGGTGTGTCAAAGGCATGGCTGTGTCCTCCAGGCATTTTGCACAGCTGAACAGTTGAGATTGATTTCTCAAACATACATGAAAGGATCAAGAAAACACTCAGAGTATGTTTTTCATGAGAATAACTTTAAAACATATATTGCTCAACACAGTCAATTTTACGTAGTACTGCCCCTTTAACTTGAGAGCAAATTACATCTTGTGTTTAATGTGTTTCTGTCTAGACTGTTTCAAGGTAAAACTTAAAACACAAATGACCAGAACAAAGCTTTTCTCAGAGATTTATTAATCACATTTGTGTTCATATTTCACACAACATCAAGTAATCACAAATAGAAGAAAATGTAGTAAAATTGGAACATAATGTCAAACATACAAAAATCTAATAATCTCTTATGATCCCAACACATTTCTAAGAATAATAGTTTATTAGGAAATTGAAGTAAATACAAGTAAAAACAAAATGTATTATTTTGTAACAAAACAGTTGAAAATCAAGAGTAAAATAGTTCATGTACTTATAACCATTATCATGGTGCTGCTGTTGTGAGGCAATATAATTATATTATGAACATTTACATCATATATAATACATTCATCAAACTCAGCCAGAAGAGTAAAAAACTTTGTGCTTCTCCAGCTGTTTATGACGTGTCATCAAAATTAGTTGATGGCAAATCTAAACTCTCCATGCAAAAGCAGTGTAAGATTGACTGACTTGTTTTGATTTCACATCGAAGTTTGAAGAATCCACATAGATTTTTTTACCAGCAATATGAAAATATTTTAAGATCCCAGATAAACTGTGGCAACAGTGAAGAGTTGTCAATAAACTGCAAGAGCACTTCACATATGATTAAGTATGGAAAGCACCACTGTCATCTAATCACATTGCTATAGCTGATGGGTAGTTATAGACATGTTACAGTGGTTTGTAAGGACAAGTGGGATTTTTTTAGCAGTTTGGATTTTCATATCAAAGGCATTTTTATTATTTGATCTTTTATATTGTATTAAGTGAAATCTAAGTAAGTAGAAACAGAGATTATTCTGTATCAGTTTTTTAAGTTACTTTTCTGTTAACATAAATATTTTGTCTGGTTTATAAACAGGGTAAGGTTTAGTTCAATGAAAGGAAATTGGAAAATGATCAATTCTGAAACCTGACCTTGCTGTGCATTGGCTGGTACCTCATGTCAACAGTGGTTTGTTTTTCTGATAGTATTAGTATTTGTTATTTTCTTGTGGTATTGCACTGAGACTTTAACATTAGGAATGTGTAGAACTGTGTTTTATGTGCTGCATGTATTTGCACTGAAGTCTATTTAAATGTATTTAACACAGCTTACATGAGGAACAATTGATATGACATGAGAAATTGATCCAGTGTTTTCATCCAAACAACATTTGCATTAATTCAAAGATGCACTCTTAAAGGACCCCATTTAGCTGATACCAGTTTTGCTACTTTAAGGCCTTTTGAATTTTTTTGGTAGTTGCTTTCATTTTACCCCACATTGACTGAATGATTGTTCTGGTTCCTTCATCCTCTTTGCTTTTCATCTCCTCCAGTTTCCGAATTTTGTTTGCTTCTTCTCTGTCATTCAGCTTTTCAATCAGACAGTCATATGGGACAAATGTGGACACTGAATTAACTTTCAAAGCAATCTGCCCTAAATTGTCAATATGTTGGAGGGCTTCTTCCAGCAGCTGTGACTTTTCTGCTTTCAGCTTTTTCAAATCTTTCTCAAGATTGACCAAAAAATCCAAACTGTTTTCTTGTTTTGATTTTCTTTTAATTTCATCCAGGCTTCTCTGAACCCTTTTTGTCTTGTTCACATATCTCCACTTCCCTTTGACATGAGCAGATGCAGGACACTTTAAAGTACACACAGTGCACCGGCCATCTTTCATCACCTCACAGTCCTCGGGCTTTCTAGAGGTTGAACATCCAGGATAGTGACAGTTCTCCTCACAGATGGTACAACATACTGCCCCTTTTACTAAAGTCATCAACCAAATGTCTCCTTCAATGGCTTCTTTGCCTTTGTAGGCTTCATCAAATTCTACAGTGACCTTATCATTAATTTTGTTCTTTTCATGTATCTTCAGAGCTTCTTTAATTTGTTCAATTTCTGCCTCTTTCAGCTCAGACAGACGGATTCTTTCCTGCAGGTTTTGGATGCAGGCAGACAGTCTGATCCGTTCATTGAGAACATCCAAAGCCATATCTAGTTTTCGAGGTGCAGTTTTTTCCAGAAAGGCAGTAAAGCCATTCAGTCCTCTCATTGTTATTGTATCAGCATTTTTATGATGCTTTTCCTCCCTCTTTGTTCTTCATGTTGGCAGTTATTGAAAAGGAAGTAAACAGGTTGATTTAATCTTGGCAGCATTGAGAGCCCCAAGCAAGTCCAGTGGTTTTCTTCCATTGGTGTAAGAGACCAGAGCTACAATGTTTTTCTCAATGTCTTTTCCAAACTGAGACATCACTGAGTCAAAGATGTACTTCAGTCGGTCACTCAGACGATTCACGCTTGACTTCACCAACAGACCCACCGCATGACGTTCATGAATACCATTTTCTGATTGAAACAATTGATATAGTCTTTCACTAATAATGAATCAGAATCAGAAGAATTTATTGTCATTGTCACAAAGACAACAAAATTACAGTTTCAGTTACAACCATCAATCACGCAACATGTGGGGGCGGGAGGGTAATGGGGGATAGTTGGCTGAGGCCTCGCAGCCTGATAGGCACCGCCTTTGGAGGAGGAAATAGAAAAAAATAAGAGAAAACATCAAGTAAGGAAGGAAGAAGAGGCAAAAAACAGCCCGTCTCACACTCTGCTCTTTGCAGGGCAGAGTTTGAGATGAAGAAAAATACCTCGGTACTTAAGCACATATAAGCACATATAGACAAAACAAGCCGGGTACAAGGAGGAGGTGTGACGTGCATATGGGTCTCATGTGAGTTATGTGTGTGTGTCAGACCATGAACCCTAACTGAAGCACACGATTTGTCTGCGATTGTCTGTACGATCTTGGAGTTCATCACCAGCTTTTATCAGTTCAGAGACACAGCTGTACCAGGGAGGGGAAGGCAGCAGAACAGAGCCTTCTTTAGACATAACAACCAGGGGAGGATAGCTGGCCGGCCAAAGCCAGCCTGGGGAGTCAGATTTTGATAGCAGAAATTTGTTTCGGTCAGCGTGACATTCGTTTAGTGCCTAACTTGAAAGTCTCGCTGGAGCTTCTCGGTGGCAAATCCAAACAGCCGAATTTAGGGTCTTCCGTCTGATCTGAGCGAACGTTTTCCAAGGTCACACCATATCCCTTCTGAGTTTGAGATCCACTGCTCGGCTGTGGTCCTGTTCCAGGATCGCACCTAGTCTGCGGCTCAGCTCCTGTATTATCTCAGTCTGAGTGTTGATCGCTCTCCAGATCCCATCAACCGGACCCGGCAGCCTTGAAGTTGCCAAAACTGCCGCCGGTATCTTCTGAATTTTTCAATAAAATTGGATACCAGGTATCCGCCAACTCTAATAAGCACAAAACCTATCATAAATCCAATCATGTACACATCTTCAACATCCTCGACTGACAGCGTCGTCAGACACACAATCTTCCACTTCCATGTAGATTCCATCATATATCCAGCGAAAATTTCATCCTCAAATTTCACCCCTTGAGCCCTTGAGCACTGGACTTTGACAAGTGAATTAAATTTTTAAAAAGTTGTAAGTTTGTACTCCTTTATGACCAAAATAAAAACAGGCAAGTTTAATTTGTATTAATTCTGTCTGCTTCCATCGAAGACAAATACATTGTTTTGGTAAATGTTTGTTATTCAGTTGTAAAGTGGGTTTTGACTTTAATAGCTTAAAGGATCAAACAAAAACTAGAAATACTTTATCCCATGAATTGATTAAATAAGGCACTTATGTCTTCTTGATATCCATGTGTTTGCTCGCAAACCTCCACACAAAAATATTTAATTTCTTATGATCAGCAGAAACTCTGCTCAGAAAGGACCTGTCAGAGCTGATACATAGGACTTTGGGACATTCCACTTCTGAAAGCTTGGGACTATAAAAACCTAGCTTTGAGATATTTTCTTGGTTCTTGTTTTTGTGTTCAATAACTTAATATGCAGTGTTGTGTTCTCTACAGGTATATTTTAGCACTACTTTATGTTTTAGCATCCGTTTTCTAACACTACAGGTTCATCAGGGGGTCTGGTGCCTATACCTAGCAATCAGTGGAGAAGAGGCAGGATACATCATGGAAAAGTTGCAGGTCCATCACAGGGCACCACATAGAAAGACAGTATAAATAACTATGCATACAAATTCACAAGGAGAATATAGATGTTTTTGGACTGTGGGTGTGACTCAGAGAGAACCCGTGGATTCACAGAGAACATGTGAGCTGCAGGCTGGGACTCCAACCCAGGAGGTGCTACCAACTGACCACTGTGCAGCCCAGTTAGATATTCTAAGTCATATCTCAAAGTCTGTCAGGAAGCTGGAACAATAAAGCCAATTTCTACATAAAAATTATGTGGAGATGGGAGGATTTTATTTCTTCTGATTATTTTTTCATGTTGCATTTTGTAAATGTATATCCAGTTTTAAGACATTCATAATCTTTTCATCAGATTTCTTTTGAACTGGCACCTTCAGGAGGTTCCCTAATTATCCACCTTTCATAGTTTTGAAATTGACACCTGAATTTGTGAGTGTGTGTGTGTGTGTGTGTGTGAGTGAGTGAATGACTGAATATTGTATAGTGCTTTACAGTCTGATGGGATAGATAAGACTACATGCCTAGGTGTTGATCTAGTAAAGATACTTTGAACACTTTTTGCACAGAGATTTTATTCAAGGACTCCAAAAACCCACAATAAACAAAATGTGAATCAGCTGGATTCAAAAAAGTAAATTATTTCTAATGGTTTTAAAATATAAATGTTCTGTAACAATATATGGTAAAAGTGTGTGTAACATTTTGGGAGTCAGTGTAATAATTTCCAGTATGAATATCAAGTCATTTGGATATGCTTAGTGCTATGCCAGCATATATTTTTTAATATATTACATTTGATTAATTTCTGTAATCCAATTAACAGATTTTAAATAAAAAATAACATATTAAAAACAATAAAAAAGAAATAAAATGTACTGGTAAAAATATTTTTTTAGCTCAGTCTTTAAGCCCTACCTACAGGCATACATTTCTTATTGCATATGAAGTAAAATTAAAATCCCTCCACCACATATTGAAGGTAATATATTATGAACATTTCTGAATCAGTGTGTTAAATTTTTTAATGTTTCCAGTGAATGTTTTCACTGATTTATTTCTCATCATAAACTATACTTGAGAAGCATTTTTGTATCTTAGTGCTGCTTTGGTTCCTTCATCCACTTTTCTCTTAATTTCCTCCAGTTTCTGGACTTTCCTTGTGTCTCCCTTTTCTTTTGTCTTCTCAATCAGGAATTCTAAGTGGACATTAATGGACACTGAATCAACTTTGAGAGCAATCTGCTCCAGTCTGATGACATGTTGGTAGGCCTCATCCACAAGTTTGAATTTTTCTTCCAAAAGTTGCTGCATTTCCTTTTTGAGATTTTCCAGAAGATGTTTCTGGTTCTCAAACTTTGTTTTATTTTCACAGCCAAGTTTCACCTGTTGTATTGTCTTCTTAACTGTCCTTGTTTTGTTGACATATATCCACTTTCCTTTAACATGAACTGATGCAGGACACTTTTTGGAACAAACGGTGCAGCGGCCTCCTCTCATCACCTCACAGAACTCAGGGAGCCAGGTCTTGGTGCATCCATCTTTGTGACAGTTTTCCTCACAGACAGGACAGGTCACAGCTCCTTGATAGAAGATGAGCCACTTCTGTCCTCCTTTGATAGGTTCTTTATATTTGTAGGTCTCATCTATAGTTACAATGTCTGCCTCTTTTCCCTTCATCTCTTCTTCATGCATCTTCAGTCCTTCATGAATCTGTTTGATTTCTGTCTGCTTCTGTTCAGTCAGTCTGATTCTCTCCAGCAGGTTTTGGATGCAGGCTGTCAATCTGATGCGTTCATTCATCACTTCAGTTGTTATTTTCAGCTTTTGAGGTGAACTATTTTCAACAAAGGCTGTAAACTCTCGCATTCCTTTCTCTGATATTCCAGCAGCTACTTTAAAGTACTCTGCTTCATCTGTGCGGTCTTCATTCTGCTGGTTGTTGAACAAGAAATAAACTGGTTGATTGTTTTCATGTTTTGCACATCTGAGGTTTGCAGCTTCAATAGCTTGAAGAGCATTTTTAGGTGTTCTCCCATTTGAGTGAGTGATGAGAGCCACAATGTTTTTCTCCATGTCGTTTCCAAACAGAGACATCACCGAATCAAAGATGTACATCAATCTGTCACTTAGTCTGTTATCAGTTGCCTTCATCACCAGACCTACTGCATGAAGTACATGAATACTGTTTTCTGTCTCAAACAATTTGCGCATCCTTTCAGTGACTATATCATCGTGCTTGATTCCTTTGGTGTTTCCATATCCAGGAGTATCAATGATGGTGATCGAATAGGGCAGAATTTTACCTTCAGAATTACAGATCTCATATATGATCACATCGGGTGTTTCACCTTCTTGTCTATCTACAATCTGAAACCAGACCCCATCCTCAAACTGAACTCCCATTACATGGTTGAAAATAGCATTGACCAAAGAGGATTTTCCTGACCCTGTTTCACCAACAAGTAAGATGGTTTTATTAATCTGCTTAGTGTCTTTTGCACCAAAAGTCACTTTGGACAGTTTGGTTTCCAACTCCTTCTTCTTTGTAATTGGCTGATAGATGTTTGGATGTCCTGAGGAGATCTGAACACTTTTGGAGATCAGTTTTGTCAGAGAGTGATTCTTGAGCCTGTAAAAAAAGAGCACAAACTTGCTCAAAGGACCTTTAACCTTTTGTATGTTTCCTTTGTGAAGTAAATGTCTGATATCTAGAGAAAAAAATAGGATTAACAAATGACTTACTTACTTATATTTCTGATATTGCAAAGTAAATTTTAAAGCATTAATGTAATCTAATGGGAGGTAAAATTGCTTAATTTTTCTGTGGCAAAATCCAAACAATGATAGGGTTATCCAGGACAGAATTTAAACTGGGCCTTAAAAAATCCAACCTGATCCAGCCAGTCCACTGGCATTGTGCCCAAGCTCAATTCAACCCAACTAATTAACTCTAATCAGAGGCCCAAGCCAGAATTATAGCCATCAAATTACTTTAAACAGCTACCAGATTAAAATACTTCCAGACCTCTGATTCTGCATTCTGCTGGCTTATTAGTCCAAGTTCCCCCTTTTCTAGCTTTTGTTTAATATCTTCTGGCTCCATTTTGTTGCTTGTTGTATCCTCAGAGAGTCAAGATTCTGGAATGTGTGATTAATTGGAGCCAAGCAGGGCTGAGGAACTTATGCATTACTTGTCCAGCGCATTGCGCTTGTCACAGTCTAATTAATATCTCCACCTTTCTTTCCTCAACAGGGAAAACCACCTACTTTTCTATTTAAACTATAAAAAACTGAACTGAATTGTCATTTAGTTTTCTCTGTGCTCCATGTGGTGTAGCTTCTAAAAATGTGTCACAGAAACCTGATACCGACCCAACCCAAATAACAAACATACCATTTTGGCCTTTTGCTTGAGTTTGGTTTAGTCTGAAACTGTAAATCTAATTTTCAATCCAGAGACATTTAACCCAACCTTGCTGTTGCCTTCCTATACAATCCTGGTTGATTCTAATCTCCCTTCACTGCTCCGTCTGGGCTTTCCCCTATTGAGGTGGATTTTTCCAATAGAATTTCAGCCAGGCAAGGCAGCAAATAAAGGGAGAAGTTATGAATGATTTCAATTTTTGTTCCATTTTAGAATTGTAGTCTGCCTGGAGTTTTAGCAATGGCAGCAGAGGAGGTGAATGAAGCCAGTCTGTGTTGGCCATGCTTTCAAATACTGAATCAACATTAACAGCTATGGGGCATCAGTGTGGAACAGGGGTAGAAAGCGTTCCATGTATAAAGGCCTCAGTTCTTGACACGGCGGGTTTAAGTCCTGCATGTCTTCCCTCTCTCTCACAACCTGCTTTCATGTTTGACCATTCAAATAAAGGCCACTAGAGCCAGTAAAAACACAAAAACATGCATAGAAACATTAACAGTCGTCTTGTGCTGTAAACAACCATTGGTTGAATGATTGTTTACAGCACAGGCAATTTCTGGTAAGATTCATAACATCAATAGTCACCTCAGAGATTAGTAAGTTAAAGATATGGTTTGACCATAATAAATTATCATTAAATTTGGACAAGACGAAAATCATGGTTTTTGGGAACTGTTACAAAAATACTGAAATCCAAGTTCAAATAGAGGACGTAACTCTAGAAAGGGTTTTTGCTAATAAGTTCCTCGGCATAATAATAGATGACAAAATTAGTTGGAAACCTCATATTAAACATTTACAGGGTAAACTCAGTAGAAGCATATCTATATTGGCTAGAGCTAGACATGTATTGAATGCTGAATCACTTCATATTCTATATAACTCTCTGATTTTACCATATCTATCATATTGCTGTGAAGTGTGGGGAGTTAATTACAAGAGCTCTTTACATCCGGTAACCGTCCTACAGAAACGAGCCATTAGAATCATCCATAATGTCGGTTATTATGAGCATACAAACCCACTCTTCATAAAATCCAGAATTCTCAAATTTGACGAGCTTGTAGAATTTAAAATGGCTCAATTTATGTTCAAAGTATCTAAAAAGTTGTTACCTGAGCACATACAGAGCACGTTTTCTGAAAGAGAAGGGGGCTATAATTTAAGGGGTCACTCAAACTTAAAGATCGCAAGCTGCGAACAACAAGAAAAAGTTTCTGTATTTCAATTAACGGTGTAAAGTTATGGAACAAATTAGATGATTTAAAACAAAGCAATAGTTTAATACAATTCAAAAGAAAATATAAGGAGGTCATTTTCAATAGAGATAGACATCAGTGAGAGAAAGCAATAATGTGTGTATTGAAAATAACAACTTGGTGTAAGGGTTTGGAAAGACTAACCAGTATAAAAAGGGATAATGTATAGGTAAATATCAGTAATTGCTGACTGCCACTTTGATTTTCACTTGACTTTGATTTTCTTTTAAATAACAGTAGTACTGTAAGTTTTCAAGTGTTTAGGGGGTAGGAGTTAAGTTTTTTTCTTCTTCCTACCCCATTTTGAACATATGTTAAGGGAAACAGATATCTGTATTTTCTTTTTTTTTATTCACTTCTTGTTATTGTGCACTATTTTATTTTTATATTTGTATCATGTTCGAATAAATAAAAAAAAATCTGGTGCGATACATATGTTATGGACAAATGTTAGTGTTTGAGTAAAAATATTCTCTATACAGATCAAAGCGTAGGACAAAGGACTTGTTTTTACCAGGCTATGTTTAACCCTAAAGTTATCTAAATATTATTCTTTACCGTTTTCTGTGCTAACAGATTAGAGAATGTTCCAGAGCATCTAAAAAATGTATTAAATATTTTTTTCTTCTTCTAAAATGTGAAAAGTTATTGCCATTAATGACTCTTCCGTCCACACATGCACCAGTTAGAGCATGACAGATAGCTAGCAATTTCCTCAAGATAAAAGCATATTGTATAAGATAAAGCTATAAAGAGACTTTTATATCTGATTTTTAATTCAAACCTTCATGATGGGGATCTAGTTACTTTTTAATGCTTGTTTTTGTTTGAATCCTTTCCTTCGTTTGTATGGATTTAATTAATTCTTTGCATTATGTCAATATTTGTTGAACTAAAGCTGAAAAGAGTGTAGTTGGTTTATTTGTAATAGACACGGAAAGCGCATTCAAGCTGACTAGTTTTAGCCTACACCTTTTTGATCTATACAATTAAATTATTTCTGTTTGATAATTGACACCAACTCCAATCAATGAGATTCATAACTAATTGATAATTAACCAATGACATTCATAAGAATGTCATAGATTGGATTTGGTGTTGAGTGATTGTAACAACTATTATCTTTTTGTGTGTTTATGTTTTAGATTGAATAAAAGATCTTAAATATCAAGTAAATATACCATGTACTTTGACATAGTGTAAGAAACCAATACAAATAATGTAGTATAGATGCCTTTATTCAAAGTCAAAGAAAAAATATAAGTCACAGATTTATGTTAAACATTCCCAGTTAATAAGCCAAATATGTCCATAGTACAAGCAGGAAAATTGATACAATGCTTATAATTACAAGCAAGAAACAAGTAATTCCATACATTTCACCCTGCATTTCCCCTTTTTTAGCAGAGTTCCCTATTGTGCTAAAGAAGATATACAAATAACCTCTAATCTCTTTATAGATTTAGTTTTTATTTCTTTTTATATTGGATTTCAAAAATAAGCACTAAAATATAACAATGTAATATAAATCCTAGATTGATTTTTCAGTTTCCAAAGGTGATCACTACGTGTGATTTTATCATGAATAAAATATATGAAAGAACAAATATCTCTATCAATTAATGTAACTCCTCTTTATTATTATGAATCCTTTCTTGGCATCACTGAAGGATTTAGTAATGCCTGTGACTAAAGTTTTCTTTGATAAAATGCTTTACTAAAAGGTTTGATAAATTCTGACTTTGTTTATCTGATCAGACAAGTACAAATACTTTTACCATGCTTGACAGTTGAATTCAGTTTCAATAAAACGGTTCTTTTCTACTATAAATAAGACACATCAAATATATTAGTTAAGCTTGAGATTTTTACTCAAGCTTAACTAATATAGTTAAGCTATATTTTTTGTTTGTAAAAACAAAAAAGAACATTTTAGTTTTTACTGTAAAACAGAAAGTTGAATTATGCTGATCTTTAAAAAATCTTTAAAAGAAGCCTAATCTTTAAAGACAGGTGCAACCACGTGAAAACAGGATTGCACCTGCAAAATAAGCAGCATAGCAGAAAAAGGTACAATCCATTTTGCATGTCTGCCTTAATAAATAGAGATCAAAAAGTGAAAAATTCTGGGATGATATTCAACTAAATTGACTTACCACCCGCAATCTGATTCATTAAGCCTGAACCAGATTTGCACTGCTATTTTTGCATCTACATTTAGATCATTTGACGGGCAGGTGCCAGTTGAAAACTGGCATGCAAAAATGTCTGCAGTCAAATATTTTCAACATTTGAAAATTATAAAACCAAAATAAATAAAAATAGAAAAAAAAATCCTACAGCAATGCCAATTTTCAGCTGCTGGATCACCTCATAGTACCAGTATGCCATCAATTTATGATGCCATTAGGTCTGAATACCCTGTGGATTCACATTTATATAGCCAACAAAAGGTGGCATGAATTGGATTTGTTTGCTGCAGGCATAAGCTGCCAGCTTAGAGCAGAATAATGTACTCAGGCTGCTGATAACATCTATGCAATTAAATTAAAATGAAAAGCACTATGAATAAATTTAAATATTGTGCCATGTTAAATAACAAACAAAACTGAACTGCTATCAGAGACTATAAAATCATCATGGAGTCAAAGCAGCATTGAAGATAAAACAATCAAAAATTACTGCCTTGTGAACTCCTTGACTTATGGAGCTAAAAATGAGTGTTTAGAGCTTTATTTTGATGAATTTTTAAAAAATGTTTTCACTATTGTGTTGTATTACTTTGATATGCTTATTTAAATTAAACATGTTATCATGGGTGAAAGTTTTAACTTCTTGCCAATACTATGACAAAATCATCGGTGGCTCATTGTATATTCTCTGTCTCTCTCTAAAACTTCCAAACTAAAACAATTAAAAACATTGATATTTTACTGTACTATATACTACCTGTGTGGATAACACAGGAAGTAGAAGCACTTGACAATGTGGGAAAACATTGATTCTGGCATGGGGGTGGAAAGTAATTAGTTACATTTACTTGTATTACTGTATTTACAATTAGTCTACTTTGTATTTTAAATTGTCTCCAAAAATTGAACTTTTACTTTAATTTGTTTTAAGTAAAGTACTTTACATTTGAAATCATATCCGTTAATCAGTAAAAATAAAACATGGGAAAAAAGACATTAGTCCTTCTGCTGGGTTTATATTAAGATCTCATGGTGTTGCATCAATGGGAAGATAGATGAGCAATATCCATCAAGTTTAGTTCAAGTTAACTTCTGACAAAAGAAAACCCCTTGCTGAATTTAATGCATCAGTTTAACTGTAAGTATGTGAAAGGCAACACCTTTATCATATATATATATATATATATATATATATATATATAATTTGTAATGACTAAAGCTTAAAAAGGAAAATCAGATGCTTAGTCAGTTATTTAAAGCCATTAGCAGGAGGGGGAATTAAAATATTGGATGAATAGTTTTCCTTATCCAAAGACATGTCATGTTCTGAGGAAGAGGAAAACCACAGAGAAGCTTCATAGGTGTAGTGAAGGATGCAGAAGGTTTGGTGGGTAGGATGCTAAGATGGGGCAATAGTCAGCTGCACAGAACCCTAAGGAGAGCAACTGACTTATGTTATTGGAAATTAATGTCCCTTTATAAATGCGCTACTTCAATTAAAAAAACATTTGAGACCAATATGTTCTCATTTTCTTTGTGATGAGCAGACTTTCTTTTCCTATCACAAAGTAACTCAAGTAAAATTTTAATGAGGTACTTTTGACTTAAAAGTAACTTTATGTGCATTTAAGTGCAAATTTGATCAAGCTAAGTGTACTTTTACTTGAGTAGCTTACGATATTTAATATATAAACAATGACAAAACAATTTAATCTTGTATTATCTGCAGTAACTTTTTTATGTTTGGTATCTTTTCTTTTGAACAAATTAGTTACTGTTCTGTGTACTGTTATGAAGTTTTTATGTTGCTTGAGTTAAAAATTCATTGTCTCCCAGTATTTTCCCAGTTTTTATTTAGTCTAATAAATAAGCAATTTACAGTTCATCCTGTTCCGATGCAAGCGGCTTTGCTTGTGGACCACCCATGTAAATGATCTTTTGTAGCAAGAAGAATACAGTCAATGTTAAACATGGTGGTGACCATTCTTCACCAAGACACTGCATGATGAGAGCCAGTAGCACATACAAAATTCTCACTTAAATAGGGTGGTCTGCATCACTTCTGCACCTGCAATCAACTGTGCATGCAATAATTTTAGATGGTGCACATGCAGTTTTTTTGCACAAACAATTTAGTGCTCCTTTTTTGAGATCTATTAATATCAGGCCTTTGAGGTTTAAATATTTATAACAATGTATCTGCCACTTCCGGTTATGGCGTCTCGCTGAAGGGTGTATGTGCATATGGCTCGCTGCTAAATCCTCTAAATTAATCCGTAAGTCAGACCAATATTGGCAACTTCGCCTATTTTGCTAACGGGAAAACGCTTACTGGGGATCATGCCACCGAAAAATGCCAAACCGGTCCAACAACCGACTAAAACGGCTCCACAAGTGAATGTGGCTAACGTAGCTCATGCGGCTATTGTAGCTCATGCTAGCACGGCAGCGCCTGTTAACTTGGATGAGGCTCAAGAAGCTCCGACTAACCGTGATATTCTCGGAGCAATCAGCTTGCTGAAGGAGGATATGAACAAACATTCTGCTGATATGCTGAAAGCAATTAAGGATATCAAAAGGGATATACAATCGCTCACTGAAAGAACCGGGGAAACAGAAGCGCGAATTTCACAAGCAGAGGACGATGTCACTTCCCTTCAAGGCAGAGTTAAATCACTGGAGAAAACAGTGGAGGTGCTTTCTGACAGAGCTGCGGAGCAAGAGGACAGGAGCAGGCGCTCCAACCTGAGACTGGTCGGGCTGCCTGAAAAATCCGAGGGATCGGATCTGTGTGGCTTCTTGGAGAAGTGGCTCCGAGAGACATTAGGTGAGGACTTCACCTCGTCCCGCTGCGTGGAGAGAGCCCATAGGATCGGGCCCCCTACCTCCAATCCTGCGGCTCCAAGGGTTGTTTTAATGAAGTTTCTGAGCTATCGGGACCGGGAAGCAACTCTGAAAGCCGTCAGGAAAATGAAAGAGGTACACTATAAGAACCACCGCGTCACCTTCTTTCCTGACCTTTCGGCCGAGACTCGCAAGCTGCAAAGGCGCTTTGATGGAGTGAAAATCCGGCTTCGTGCCCTTAAAGTTTGGTATGGCATTCTGTATCCAGCCCACTTGATCATCACACACAATGACAAACGCCGGATCTTCAAATCCGTGGAAGAAGCCGAAAAGTATATTGATGGAATAAGCTCGCAGGCTGAGGACAACTCCAAGACTTAGTATGTACTCGCTGTTCTTTTTCTGGCATGGTTCCTAAAAGTAACTCAGTATTCTCAGAACGTTTTGCTTCTGTGTGTGGAAAAATGAACACTGTTAATATTTCTTTATAACATCTTTGTAATGTTAGCAAATCTCACCTTAATTATTGATATTTTGGTCAAAGCATTTTTTGTTTATGCCAGCCAACCCATACATGACCATCGTTATGCGTGTAGACTTTTACGTTACCCACTTGGTGGCTGCAACGTTTCATATAACCCAAGTTCAATATTCAGAAGGGGTTAACGCCACATTTCGTTTGGGGAAATATGTGGAGATTTGGGTTATAGGGCTCACTCTGGATACTGTATTTTTGTGGACTTTACACTACTTGAATGAAAGAATAGGAAGGGGCCAATGTATTTTATTTGTTTACATCTCCAATTACACAATTTATGTCTGTTTGTCCTATAATTAATATATCTAGTTGGAATGTTAGAGGTCTGAACAAAATGGTCAAGCTTAAACAAGTGATGGACAGGATCAAACAGATGAAAACTACAATATGCTTCTTGCAAGAGACACATTTGATTGAAAAAGATGTGAATAAAATTAGAGCTAGGTGGCCTGGTCAGGTATTCTCCTCTAGTTTTACAACCCATGCCAGGGGAGTCATAATACTGATTCACAAATCAATTCCATTTGAACTAAAAAATAAATACTTTGACCCATCAGGGAGATTTATCATTCTTAGTGGGACTATAATCTCTACAATGGTCAATTTTGTATGTCTATATGCTCCCAATGGTGATGATCCTGCCTTTTACCAAAATTTGTTTTTAACCATGTCAGCTTATAACGGTCCATTTATAATTGGTGGAGATTTCAATTGTGTTTTAAATCCTGCGATAGACCGCTCAAATAGTTCTGTCATGTCCCACCAACAAGCCAGGAAAACCATCAAGAAATATATGAAAGATCTAAATTTAGTTGAGGTTTGGAGACAACTTTTTCCAAATAAAACAGAGTACTCTTGCTTTTCAAGCACCTTTAAAACTTACTCGTGGATAGACTTTTTTCTGATCTCTTCTAGTCTATTATCTACAGTTCAAAAATGTTGGTATGAAGCTATTCTACTCTCTGATCACGCTCCAGTTATCCTATCAATAAAATTACCAAACTATTGTCGGTCTTCAATCCAATTTCGATTTCAAGCTAAATGGTTTAAGTCTGAAGGGTTCGAGGAATTTCTTGAAGGGAAAATAACTGAGTATTTCAATTTTAATACAAACCAAACCAGTGCATCAATAAAATGGGAAGCATTTAAAGCCTATATAAGGGGGGAAATATTGAGCTATACTAGGTATAAATCAAGACTCCATTTGAATAAACTAAAAAACATTGAAAATCAAATCAAAGAATTGCAGGAACAGATGTATTACTGCAATGACACTGACAAATATAGGAGACTTCTTTTATTAAAATCAGAATATAACGAGCTCACTACTCGCAAAATAGCAACTAATCTATTATGGTTAAAACAATCATATTACGATCAGGGTGAGAAGGCAGGAAAACTCTTAGCCTGGAGGCTTAAAAAGTTACAGACAAATCGGGCCATAAATTTAATCAAATT
>NW_006800681.1:132191-139188 GCF_000485575.1 Poecilia formosa | reverse complement strand
TAAACTCTGAAAGCTGTGTGGCTTTGTTAATATTCTGTCCTAGAATGCGGTAACATGTGCCCTTTTTTCTTTTTTGAGCACCTGCCCCTTTAGTGGTCTCTGCACGGCCCTGTGTGGTAGTGCCATTGTTCTATCACACCTGTTTCATACCGGACCACTTACAGCACCAGTGTTAACGCTATAAAATGAACGCTCTTTATCGTGGTATCACCCATGGAGGGATTTCTTTATTTAAATGGGTTCATTTTTCAGAGAGATACAAAGTGAGGGTATCGTGATTTTAGTAATTATATGTTTAAGAGCGATTTTCTGTTGTCCTTCCATGGTAGCGTGCAGCTTTTAAACGGAAATAAAACACTTTTTAATATAAGTTGCTGCTTTGAAATGATCACAGAACGGTACCGCCCATGTTGAGAACCGCTATCCTAAGCGATGTCGTGTGGAAGTATAACGCACTGAGTGAATGGGGAAGTTTGCGTGTTGCGGCGGAAAATTGAAGCAGGTCAAGATGTATCAACACGACAAATCTAATATGGCATAAAAACAATGCCATACTTGACGGAGTTTGGCTATATCGTACGGAGCCCTCCAGGGGACATGGGGAATTTTTTTTCTTTTGCGTTCCCTCGCAATACTTTTGCGTTCCCTCGCAAAACTGTTGTGTTCCCTCGCAATAATCTACTGATCAGTTCATGCGGTATAATTGATACTGTAAGCCTTTTTTCCGGTGGCCGCCGTACTTTCTGCTTTAATACAAGCTTATAAGGTTTTTCAATAGAGTTATTATCGCGGGGTAATAAGTCATCTGATTGTGTCTCTGTTGTTGTGTTCGTAGTCTGAATGGTTTAAAGGGCTGCTTTCAGTGGCGTTCCATCTGAGCCTTAACAGACATAAACATGCAGTAAATAAATCGATTTTCAATCAGTTTTTTTGCACCAAAGCGTTAATAATAATAAACACGTTTTATTATTATAAAACACAGCAAACTAATGGTGGTAGACGACCGCACTGGATTAACTCGGGGAATCTCATCTTTAAGTGTATCAATCAACTGATCAACAGATCAGTTGATTGATACACTACTTCTAGTAGTAGATTATTGCGAGGGAACGCAAAAGTTTTGCGAGGGAACGCAAAAGAAAAAACATTCCCCATGTCCCCTGGGGGGCTCCGTAATATTGAGGCTCACTGCAGTAAAAAAAAAAAAAAAAGACGATCAGATAGCAGGTAAAGCAGCGCACAGCTACGCGCTACAGATAGTAATATTTCACAGACGGAGCGCCGCTTCTGTTCCACCTGGTAGTGACTCTCACACCGAACTTCTGCTTAAAGCTGCAGCATCTAACTTAAAAAAATAAATTTTACATACGTATTAAAACTTTCGCTGTCCTAACATGAGACAAACAATCTCTGAAAAAATAATCGTTCTCCTCTGCCTCCTCCCTGTTCTGCATAATTACTCAGCTCAGTCAGAAACAGCCACTCAGAACTGTTTCTGACTGGCAAGTAATCAGCTTGCCATGCTATCAGGAAGGTTTCATTCAGTAACTCAGGACTGTTTTTTTGTAATGGAACCTGTATTTGCCTTTGAATGTTAAGTTTTATACTTGATTTTTTTGGCAATGTTAAGAGGTTTTATTTTTGACTCTTTGCATTATTTAGCCTCTTCAGAGCCTTCATATGTTTTCAGTCTGTTAAAGATAGTATTACCGATAGCAGTACAATTTGCACAATGCCTGTTTTGTTTTTTTCTTGGAAAAAGTTATTAAAAACAAGTTGTTGTCTAAATTAAGGTGAATTCATGGTTCCGTTTTCCACATAATGTAACCGGTAGTGTTTATGATTAATATAATAATAATTATTCAGAGTGATTCAGCAGCTGAGATTGAGTCCAAAATCCGATGCAAGATTCATCCGTGCTGTGCAGTGAATCCCTCTCTCTTTAAAGATATTTCCCTCTTCTTCCTCCTCACATCGTGTCTTTATGAAACCTTCAAAACAAAAACAGAAAATGTGAGCTGTCGTATTTCCTGCACCGGAGCAGCCAATGCGGGGTCTACTCCTATATTATGTCTATGACCACAGTTGCCTGTATTTTGCTACATTTGCTAAAATACGGTAAATGTCTGGCAACCACAGCTGCCGGTATTTTACCGTATTTCCTAATATGTGGTAAATTACTGTATTTTCTAAAATACGGTAAAATACCGGCAGCTGTGGTTTTACCGTAGTAAATACGGCCATACTGCCTGAGGCAGTATGGTATAATATTTTGGCAACCGTGACTTTAGCAATTCAGAACTGTAAACTTTTTATGCAACTTAATATAAAAACAAAACGCATACCATAAACATTATTCTAGATCAGGGTGCCCAAACTTTTGAGACCAAGATATACTTTTTCTCTCAAAAGCCAGCTGAGATCTACCACATGACACGAAGATATAAAAATTGTAAATGAAACTCTATTAACTTATTTTATTTGTGAATACACATCAGTTATAGAAGACATATTAAAGTGATAGAAAACCTAATGCAGTTTCTTCCTCAGTGAGATTCTGACACTGGGAAGAGGTCACTGGCTTCTCTGTCAGAAACTGGTTGCAAAGATTGGGACAGCAGGTGTCAGCCAGCTATGGCAGATACAAAATTTGGTTTGATGACCTCAATATGAGAAATTGTAGACTAACAAGAGGAACCAAAGAGCACTGTTAAGTTAACAGCACATCTTCTGAAGTTGGGATATTTTTCCTCCAACCAGATGTTGGACTGGAATTTATTTCAATGTCATTTGTGAATGTTAGTGCCTCATTTTCAACAGCTATAATGGTTGGAAAAGGTTATCATTTTGGAGAAATCTCAACATCAGTATTTCCACTAAATAAGAGATAAAAATAAATAGCATGTTTGATAGAGGAAAAGCCTCTCAGACTCACCTCTCAGATGTTTGTTGTGAATGACATATACTCGCAAACAAACGAGATAATTAGTCCAAGTTCGTCATTTATTGAACGTCCAGAAACTACAGTGGCTGTAATGCAAAGGTGAACAAAGGTAAAATAACCCGAACAGGTGATCAATTCAAAATCACTTACCTTTTTACTCTCTCTGTCGCTCAAGTACACCCGTTGTGGCAACTGCCTGCACCCTGCAAATCATGCAGAGATTGCGTTAAAAACATACCTTTCAGTCCTTTACGATATTAGGTTTTCAGGCTTGATGTTTATTTTGCGATTATTTTTAAGCGCTCACCTGAACACAACGGTAGGTGATGAGTTAATTTTAATCTCCTGCTCTGCTAGTTAGTCAGTTTTTGAGTCGATTTTTTTTTTCTTTGGAACTGAAACGCACAGAATTGCACAACACCTTGTTGAAACAAAAATGACTGAGAATACTCTTCTATTAGGTCATTACTTTGAACACGTTTTGTTGATTTTTTTATTTATTTTTATTCTTTAATATAGTTACAAACGTTTTGGATCTTAGTGATCAGATGATGTGCTGGTCCCTGTACTCAGTTTGCAGCCTACTGCTGAGATTGACTCAAAACCTTCCCGCAATCGACGTATTAAGCACCCCTGGTCTAGATAAGTAAAAAACACAGCAGGACTGTATGATATATTGACATTTTATTGTAAAAAAAAATTAACCTTTTGGTAAATTACTGGTAGCTGCTACCAGAATTTTACCATAAAAATTACAGTACAACACACAAGGAAATGTAGTGTGTCAGCATTTCAGTATGGAAAGTTATAAAGAAAATAAGTCCAAATTAAACAAAGTACAGACTATGAGTAATCCACTTATAGAAACAATTTCTATTTAAAATTCAGTTAAAAAAATCTGTTATATTTGTTTCCTGTCCAATTTCCTCACAGTATTACTGAGATCTGGGAAAAAAAAAACAGCATGTGCCCATATGAGAGATAACCTTTTGTAGAAGACAAACATGATAAAAATATTCTTGCTCTGGGTTTACAGTAACAAGCTACTGAGTCCAGACTTTGCTCAGGAGGGTGTGTAACATGGATATGGTTACAGGTTACAGTTACAGGTTAAGATTGAGACTCGTATGTTGTCAATATGGTGTTTACCGGAAGATCCTCTCTACAGTTGGAAAACAGAAACAAAGCAAAAGTTAGAATGAACACCATATAAACTCAGCATTCATTTAAATGCTTCTTTCATCTTTGTTGACTGGCACACATGCATACATGGAGACTGGAACTTTTACCAGGCAGTGTGGTCATTTCTGACTGAAAATTCAGAAGTTCTTAACCTTTGTTGTCTAGAGGTGTGATCCCTTCTGTAACCAGACAAAAAACACAAACAAAAAACATCAGATGAAGACAATAATTAGAAGATTGAGCAAGTAATTTTAAGAATTTAAATTCTGTTCTGATAAATGCACCCAAACTGAGAAAAACTGTAAAATGTTTAACATTTAAATCTCCTTATCTTAAAATTCTTTTACTGTCATGGACCCAGTGACTTAATGTAAGTATTTTGGGGGTGACAGTCAAGAGGTTAAAGGAAAATATTAAATTTTAATTCAATCTGTAGAGACTCACACGGAGTAAGAAACAACAGTTAGATGCTTTATTGGACCAAGAATTTGGCGCTCAGACACCGGCAGAAGACCTGCAAGCTGAGAATCGCTGCGAGCTTGGATGATCGGCTTGGGGCGAGGCTCAGGGTAGCCTTCCCCCCAAAAGAGGGTGCCGGGCTGAGGCCATGCCATGACCTGCAGGCTAATCGAGCCTTGTTGGGTTCGACGGCGGCCGGCCTGCAAGCTGATTGAAGCTTTATTAGGCGGGCTGTGATGCTATGGCCTGCAGGCTGATCAGGCCTTGTTAGGCCCGACAGTGGCCGGGCCTGCAACCCATCGGAGCTTTGCTGGGCGGGCGGTAATGACTGTGGCCTGCAAGCTGATCAGGCCTGAAATAACTACCAGTACCTGCTAGTTCAGGGGTGCCCAATACGTCGATCGCGATCGACCGGTCGATCGCATAAAGGTTTTGGTCGATCTCGGCAGGTGACAAACTGAACGCCGCCAGGACGCTGAGACCAGCACTTCCTCTTCTGACAGGGTTATCAAAAATATCCACTAAGATCCTAAACGTTTGTAGCTTCATTTTTAAAAAAAATTATAAAAAGTCAACGAAACATGTTAAAATAATCTCAGTAATTATTGTTTCAACAAGGTGTTGCGCAATTCAGTGCGTTTCGGTTCCATTAACCAAAAGAAAAAAAAAAAGAAAAAAAAGGCGACTCAAAGACTGACTGACGAGCAGAGCAGGAGTTTAAATTAGCTACTCAACCACCGCTGTGTTCATGAGAGGCTTATTAATAATCGAGAAATAAATATTAAGCCTGGAAACCTGATATCGTAACAGACCGAATGTTGTGTTTTTAACATAATCTCTGCTCGGCTTGCGGGGCGCAGGCGGTTGCCACGGCAACGGGTGTGCTAAACAAAGAGACAGAGTAAAAAGGTAGGAGTGGTTCTGAGTTGATCGTCTGTTCGGGTTGTTTTACCTTTGTTTACCTTTGTTTACCTTTGCTGTGGCTCATTACACCTGCTGTAGTTTCTGAACGT
Source organism: Poecilia formosa (assembly GCF_000485575.1). Classification (NCBI taxonomy): domain Eukaryota; kingdom Metazoa; phylum Chordata; class Actinopteri; order Cyprinodontiformes; family Poeciliidae; genus Poecilia; species Poecilia formosa. Next base: position 133,590 of record NW_006800681.1, on the reverse strand, counting down.
TCAATAAACAACAAACTTGGACTAATGATCTCGTTCTTTGTGAGCATAAGTCACAACATCAAATAGGACAAATATATTTAATTAAGTTTTAACAAATTCTACTGCGATAATTATGTGAAATTAAATTAATTATATCCCGACTTCAGAAGATTTGCCTTTAGCTTTTCTGGGCTCTTTGGTTAATTTCTCATATTTCAGTCATCAAACCAAAGTTCAGATCTACCATGACTGACTGACACCTGTTGGCGTCAGGTTTGCAACCAGCTTCTGACTGAGAAACCAGTGACCTCCTCCTAGTGTCAGAATCTCACTGAGGAAGAAACTGCGTTAGGTTTTCTGTCACTTTATCATTTCTGCTATAACTGATGTATATTCGCATATAAAATAAGTCAATAGAGTTTAATTTGCAATTTTTATGTCTTTGTGTCATGAGGTAGATCTCAGGCAGCTGGTGAGAGAAAAAGTAGATCTTGGGCTCAAAAAGTTTGGGCACCCCTGTGGTAGTTATTTTGGTAATGGAACCGAAACACACAGATTTGTGCAACACCTAGAAACAACAATTACTGAGATTATTATTTTTGTTAGGTCATTAATTTGAACACGTTTTGTTGATTTTTTGTTGTTGTTGTTCTTTAATGAAGTTACGAATGTTTTGATAAGGAGTCAGAGAAGGACGTGCTGGTCTCAGCATCCTGGTAGTGTTCAGTTTGTCACCTACTGCCAAGATCGACTCAAAACCTTCCATGATCGACGCATTGCACCACTGTTCTAGGAAAGCACGAACAGTACAGAAACAATATAAAAAGGGAAAAAAGCTATTTATTAACTGATTAAATCGTGTGTTGGATTGTTCTTGAAAAACTAATCAGTCACGGCTGATTAGTAGGTACACTCACAGCTGCACAGTGAACCCATTGATTTTTTACAGCAGACAGCCGCTCCCCTCTCTTGCAGGTACTGTGTACCCCCGCTACATCTTTTAGGGATACGCAGCACCTGACCGTACCAGCCTACTTTCACCCCTGTATATACCTAAGAGTATATATACCTAAGAGTGATTGATATATATGTGTATATATATATATAATTAAAAAAAATTCCCTCTCACCCTCCGCGGGTTACCATCTTTGTCTGTCTGGATCTGGAAGTCCCACAGGATCTTAGCTCGGTCATTCTCCACCACCTTTTGGGGGTGTTCCCCACTTTGATCTCGGGGCTTCCAGTCCATATTCTGCACAGATGTTCCTGTACACTATGCCCGCCACTTGGTTATGTCGTTCCATGTACGCTTTCCCTGCCAGCATCTTGCACCCTGCTGTTATGTGCTGGACTGTCTCAGAGACACCTTGGGTCTTGTCTGGTGTGGGAGATCTGAGCTTCTATTGCTCTGGTGTTTAGT
>NW_006800681.1:111682-131078 GCF_000485575.1 Poecilia formosa | reverse complement strand
ACTAAACACCAGAGCAATAGAAGCTCAGATCTCCCACACCAGACAAGACCCAAGGTGTCTCTGAGACAGTCCAGCACATAACAGCAGGGTGCAAGATGCTGGCAGGGAAAGCGTACATGGAACGACATAACCAAGTGGCGGGCATAGTGTACAGGAACATCTGTGCAGAATATGGACTGGAAGCCCCGAGATCAAAGTGGGGAAGACCCCCAAAGGTGGTGGAGAATGACCGAGCTAAGATCCTGTGGGACTTCCAGATCCAGACAGACAAAATGGTAATGGCGAACCAACCGGACATTGTGGTGGTGGATAAACAACAGAGGAAAGCCGTTGTAGTGGATGTAGCGATACCAAGTGATTGCAACATCAGGATAAAGGAGCACGAGAAACTGGAGAAATACCAGTGCCTCAGAGAGGAACTGGAAAAGGCCTGTAAGGTGAAAACCACAGTGGTGCCTGTGGTCATCGGGGCCCTCGGGGCAGTCACCCCCAAACTGGAGCAGTGGCTAAAACAGATCGAAGGAACAACATCAAACATCTCAGTCCAGAAATGTGCAGTTCTCGGCACAGCCAAGATACTACGCAGAACCCTCAAGCTCACAGGCCTCTGGTGAAGGACCCAAGTTCAGAGGATGAGAGAGACCACCCGTGGAGGGTGAAAAGGGAATTTTTATATATACATATATTACAAACTTTGTATTTATTACCTAAGATGGAGTAGCTTTCAACAAATAAGCAATTTCCCCTTGGGGATCAATAAAGTATATTCTATTCTATTCTATTCTATTCTATTCTATCCTGAGCCACGCTCAACTGCAGGAACAGAGTTAAAAGAATCTTGCTGCTGATGCTGTGGGATCAAGCAGAAATGCAAACTAGATATTTCTTTGTTTACATGACAAATAACAGTAACTCCATTAACTGTAAACCCTGCTGTTTAACACAATAATAAAATGAAAAACGAGATTATTCTCGAGATTATTCTCAATTAATAGCATAATATTTAAAACCAAGTGTGTGATTTGTGAAACTTCAATAAAAGTTGATTTCACAATTTTTATGCCTTGGATAACACTAGAACTGCTATTTATTGAAGTTTCACAAATTAGATCAAGGTTTCACAAATCCCACACTTGGTTTTAAATATTCTGCTATTAGTTAATAATCCAGTCCAGGTGTTGTATTTTTTTAGCGAGAGTAAATTAAAGATGCTGATGCTAGTGAAAAATTATTTGGAAGCCATTAGCCATTTCCCAAATTGGAAGCTGCATTTGCAATCCAACTTTAGCTTCGTCCAAGCAGCAGGGCCTAACATACATTTCTCTTAATGTATGACAAATCTATGGTCGACATAAAATTAAATAATCCCAAATATATAATTTAATAAAAGCCTCTCATAAATGATGGTGGCGTTTTCTGTAGGCGTTTGCCCTACAATCAGTAGGTTGCCAGTTCGATCCCTGGTCTACCTTTGAGATTTCATTTTGATATTTTAAAGGCATTATTAAAAAACAAAAGAAACCAAAATATCATACCAGCATTCTATTCTTTGTGAAAATTACTTTTGCGGTCTGGTTTACGGTTTTACATTGTAGATATAAACATCAGCAAACTTTGTACCGTTAATTTTAGGATAATTAGCTGCTGACAATGTTGCAATATTTTTACATGAATTTTATAATTACTTAGATTTTTACAATAGATTTCTGTGTTTTCTACATTTCATGACTGCCAAAATCACTTGAGATATATGTTTATTGAGTTATGGTAATTCCATGTATTTTCTATAGTAATAAAGTGCTTTTTATATTACAGTCAGTAACTGTAGTTACTGCAAATTTACAGATTTTTTTGCAGTGTTGACTTACAGTAATTCCATGTATTTTCTACGGTAATATAATGTTTCGGATATTATGGTCAGTAACTGTTGGTATTTTACCATTTTTACCTTAAATTTACAGAGTTTTTTTTATTTCATTGCAAAAAAAAAGCTGCAACACAAAAAGCTAGAAAGTCTCTCTGTGGATGCAGAAAAATGTACCAAACCCTGTGATATGTTTGCCACACAACAGCCCTGAACCTGCCCTGGTGGTTCAGAATAGAGATATTTTTTAAATTCACTAATTAGTGTATATACAACAAACATTACAGACTAACTAAAAGTAAAACGGGGTATTGATCTACAAAATAAATACCTGGAGAATACAATGAATAACAGCAACAAAAATAAAATAACCAAACAAGGAGGTATATAATATAATGGATACATTCAAAACAAAGACAAAACACAGAACATAATCAATTGGGGTCACAACAAAATCAATTAAATTGTTTAACATGGGGATTAGGATATACTTCTTTCTTTTAATCTTGGAAGTTATTTTCAAATTTGAATTATTATTTTTTTCTGTTCTGTATTATTTTTTGATTAACATTGAGTCAGATATTTTGGGTAGAAGTGGAAAAGGGAGGGACGGAAAGACAGTAAACAAACAAACAAATAAATAAATAAATAAGTTCAAATATGTGATTTTATTTGGCTCTCCCATTTCCCCTGTCCTCCCCTGGTCTTTGTTTTTGCTGTGGCACTAATTCACGAACAAGGAAATGGCATTTAGAAATATGGAGTATGTTTTATTCAAATATTCAAATTGATTTCTATCTACTGCTGATTGTTGTTCAGCAACAGGTAGGTAGATATCTGTTGTGTGAGAAGATCTAGTCATTGTGAAGTTTTGATTTTTTTAATATTTTTCCAGTTAAGCGGTATTGTTTTCTTGGTGATATTCAGGGATATAGAGAGCAGGGATTGGGTTTGTTTGGAGTTTATGTTCAGTTCTTTTACATTACCAAGTAAGCAGACGGAAGGGGATATTAGGAGATTGCGGCCAGAGACAACTAGGGTTTGTAACTATAGCTTGACATAGAATTTAACCTTTTGTAGTGAAGGATTCAGTCAGTTCCTTAAGCTAGCAAACTGTATTATGAGTCTCAAATTTCCTGCAGCCTGGCTTCTGTCAGTAAAGAAACCGTTAAAATTAATAAACATAATCAAAAAACTGAGAAAAGAAGAGGAACAGACAGAGAGGAGGTGTTGTATGTTACAAGATGAACAGAGAAACACTGTGTGAGAGTGTGGAGGATGAGGTAGAAAGACTAGGTGTGAATCACGAGGTGATAATGTTTGAATATAACACATAATAGAGAGCTGGGCTGTGAGATATTAATGGCTGGAGGTTGAGATGTTTATTTCTCCTATGAACAGAAAATATATGTTAGAAATGGATTAATATACACTGATAAAAATATTCTGCCCTATCTACTTAAATAAATTATGCAAATAGTTGCCTTATTTATTTATGTTTATCTAGCAAGACTGTTTATAATGGTTACTTATTTTGCTACATGAAAAAGAAAATCCAAGTAAAGCAAACTTAATTTTGTCAAGTAGATTAAGCAAAGCATAACTTTACTATTAATGTGGTAAATGAAATTTGCAAGCACACTGTGAAATCTAATTGCTTACAGGTCTCTCAGCACCATGAGCTAGCACCTGCTAGTTAGTAACTTTAGCTAGTGCACAAGGACTGTTAATAATGTGGTGAGTTCAGGACACCAGAGTATCCTGAGCCACGCTCAACTGCAGGATCAGAGTTCAAAGAATCTTGCTGCTGATGCTGTAGGATCAAGCAAAAATACAAACTAGATAATTCTTTGCTTACATGACAAATAACAGTAACTCCATTAACTGTAAACCCTGCTGTTTCACACAATAACAAAATGAGAATCTCTCTAGATTATTCTCAACTAAAAGCATAATATTTAAAACCAAGTGTGTGATTTGTGAAACTTCAATAAAAGTTGATTTCACCATTTTATTACTTCGGATAACACTAGAACTGCTCTTTATTGAAGTTTCACAAATCAGACAAAGGTTTCACAAATCCCACATTTTGTTTTAAATATTCTGCTATTAGTTGAGAATAATCTAGTCCAGATTTGAAGAGTCTAGGTGTCATAGTTTTTCAACTAGAGTAAATTAAAGATGCTGATGGCATGGAAAAATTAGGTGGAAGTCATTAGCCATTTCCTGAATTGGAAGCTGCATTTGGAAACCAGCTTCAGCATTGTCTGTAGTGTTTTTCTCATCAAATGTATTTTTTCTGCTTACGTCACCAACAACAGCATTATTTTTGTTAACCTACATTAAAAAATATTGTGTCATCAGAGCATATTTTATTTTTCAACCAAAATCAGTTGTAGAAATGTTCAAAACTTTTTCTTTGTTTGCAGGTTTGCTTGAGCAGAAATGGAGTAACATCTGGGGATGTCCTGAATCTTAAGCATTAACTTCATTTAACTTCATTTTTTTAGCACAAAATTTTTATCCATATACTTCAAAATAACTGCTGGTCCATTGGTGCTGGGGAAGTCTGATAACTGATGGGTAGTATTTGGTGGTTTGAAACACCAAATGAAACACAGTAAAGATAATATTGTTTTTTGTTGAGTGGATGAACTTAAATAGACAGGCTCTTAGTACAACAATAAAAATTACTACTTAAATGTTATCTTTGATTTTATAGATTCAGTTATATTAAATTGATTTCACCACAGAATCATTTTTATCAGTGTATAATGTATTTTATATGTGTTTTAATCTGTAGTAAATGCAGAAACTGATTAAATATTGTGTAAGCGTTGCACAGCTGCAGTCTGGTCAACTGGCCTCCCATCCACATGCTCCATGTGTGCTCTCATCCTCTCTGCTCCCAAAACCCTTATTTCCACTTTGACTCATCCCTCTAATAATTTCATTTTGCTAAGCCCTGTCTTCAGTCAACCAGTTTCAACATACATTCATCGTAGCATGAGCCTGCATCTCAGGAGCAGCAGTCTTAGCCGCAGCAGAAACAGCATCTTTCTCTGTGAAAAGCTTTCATGATTCTCCTTCAGGAGCCAAGGTCGCAACTTGGTGAGGTGTAAAAGAGCGAGGCTGAATCAGTTCTATTATGAAGGAACCACTGCACAGAAACTCTGCAGCAGCAGTCCATATCCAATGGCAACAACAAAAACAAAAAAAACACATGCAGAGAGTGGTTACTATGGCAACCCACCTCACCTATGACCATCTCTGCTCGCTCCCTTCGTCCATCCATTTTTCCTGTAGGATGGAAGGGGCATCACAAAGATTTGGTTCCCTTGCATCCCACACAGAAGCAGAAAGAGGGACAAGAAGTGAAAAACGCTAGTCATTTTCTGTTTCTACTCGCCCTGTTCTTATGGTGTATCACCCCACAGCCAGTCCACGCCTGTCTGAAGCATTGCTAGTCCTTCTCTGTAATCATTCATGTTTTCAGTTCTTTCCTGCTGTCACTGAATGTCAGATGGCAAACATCAGATATTTTAAGCCAACACCACCCAGCTTTTGTAGTTCGATGTGCATTTCCATTTATTTCTTGACTTAATATATAGAAAATAAATTACACTCCAGCTTTCCACCTTCTTTGCTCTTACTTAATAAATAGCAGATGGTTGCGGATGGAAGCTGCTACTAATAATTGTGTTGAACATTTTTTTTATTCTGTTTTTATTTTCATTTCAAATGTTCTTAACCCTTTGTTTTTTCAACCTCTCAGTGTCATGTTCCGTGTTTCTGTGTGTTTATTTTTGAGTTTCTGTGTAGTTCTGTTCCCTGTGAGTCTGTCTCTGCGTCTTCCCCATTGATTGTTTCCCAGGTGTGTCTCATTCCCTTAATTACCCCGTGTGTATTTAAACCCACCTGTTGTCTGTGTTCCTCGTCGGGTCCTTGTCTAAGTTTGTCTATTGTTGTCAATGTACGTCTTGGTCTGCATCAGTCTGTCCGTCGTCGCAGTTGAACTGCTAAGTCCTGTGTCGGCGTCAGCTCTAGTGTTTCAGTCTCTGTAGTCAGTTGCTACCGGCATCTAGCTGTGTGCTTGCCTCTCGCCGTGCTGCCTGTCTTGGACTGTTTTTGAGCTTTATCTCATCATTAAACCATCATTATCTTCATACCTGGGTCTCTGCGTTCATCGCCTCACCACCAACCACACCATGCTTCCTGACACTCAGTTGACTTCACATGTCAACTGTGAAGTCAACCTTATCTAACGCTATAAAGCTTTCTGGTTGGGCAAATCAACCAGAAAGCTTTATTAGTGGATCTGTTCTTTTTTTTTCTTTTGCATTCAATTTTTCTCTTTTGCATTCAATTAAAGCATGACCAAACTAATCCTACAAGTGTTGAGCTGGGCTAGGTCTAGACTGCAGGGAGGTCATTTTATCCTCTGAAGCGTCGACCGGTTGGGGGAGGATTGGGAGACTTTGGACAAGGCAGACTAGAAATAGAATTAGTGTCTGCCAGCTTCCTTGCAGTATGCAGACTCATTTGTTGCATATTTCTACACCTTCATGTTACTTTTTTCTTTATAATAACTTCCATCTCTCTCAGGCTAGTGTTCAGTGTTCAGTGTTTGGCCAAACTTCCAGGCTATCTCTCTTTCTGTTTCCTGTTGCACCTGTCTCAGGATCAGCAGTATGACTCATAAAGCCAGATATGTATAAAGCTGCTAAATGAATAAAAATAGCTCCCGGGCAGAATCTATTCCAAGCATCCTTTGCCTGTTGTGAAAGTTTATCTGAATGTCCCTAGAGATAGAATTATATCTTTCCAAAGTTACTAGAAAACAAGGAATGCACAATAATTTTTACTAATTCCAGTTTAGGATGCTAATGTTTTAAATTTTGAAAGAAAATTGAACAGTCAAAATCTTTAAAAGTATTATTTGTCCTCATTCAGCTGCTCTAAGCCTAAATTAACCGGTTACATGAGTCAAAGAGATTGGACCCTTTATTAGGCAACGTTAGAGCTGTTATTACTTTCAGACAAGTCTTTAAGTAACATACACTGGGCCAAATAAGTATCTTGTACACCCCTGATTTTTTTTTTCCAAGCTTCCTCTCTTTCAAAGAATGAAGATGTCTGTAATATTTATTACACTTCAACTTTGAGAAACAGAACCTAAAATTAAAATGCAGAAAATTGCATAGTTTGATTTTGAAATAATTAGACAATTTGTGTTGAATACTTACATTTATTTTTCACATCAGAAAAAAACCCTTATTGTGAGTGAGGATGTGGAATAGAAGAAAAGGAAGGACTTTACTATTTTACTTTTCATGTATTATTGTATCCGATTAAAGCAAAACTCCAAAGACTTTTTTTGTCGACCCACTAACATTTGAACATGTTATAGAAAAGAACTCAGCTGATGATGCTGCTGCCTATTCCCAGGAAGCTGTTTACCCACTGGCCATGGTTTGTGTCCTTCACCACTGCTTCATCTGTAATAGTTAAGATTCCAGAGATGTGGCAGTACGACCTGAAGCCATGATTCTGGCATGAAGAGGTCCAGTTCCATCTCTGTGGAACAACACCAAGTACTTTCATGTTGTAGCATCTTTGGATTCATTTTCCACTGATGATGGGAGCACTGTGCTAAGAGTCCTTGCTGGTTGGTAGCTGATGAAAAACTTATTTAGTGCAAAAAAATACTAATTAATATTTTAAAATTTATACAGTGAATTTTTCTGGACTTTTTGTCTTTCACAGTTTGATAGGGGTTTATGGTGGAAATTTCAGAGCTCTCCCTTTGTTCCTTTGTTGTAAGAGGGGAAAATGTGAAAAACTAGTTGTGAATTGCATACCTTTTCTCCCCACTGTTTGTCCTATTTTCTTAGATATTCAGATTTTACTCGTGCACAAGAATTTGTAGTCTCCTATAAAATTCTACACCAAAAGATGAAGATAATGCTGCAAGCTGTTTTTTTGTCTCTGTTGATGGATGTAAGGAACATTTCACCTTTAGGGTGTCGAGCAACGAAACATCCACCATTAGATTATCCACCACCAGATACTGTTGTCATCAACATAGTGATAAATGGTTTTACATGTAAATGCTTACATACCTACACAACAAATACAGATTGCATACACTCTGTAGAGACACAGACTTTCCCCTGCCTGTCAACTGTCAAGGCCCACAGTTGCAACATTATTACAGTCATCAATCACAGCTCAAACATTGATTTACATGGAGATTATTATGATGTTGCCATAACTGTCATGTTTTTCAATAACAATAGATTATGTATTACTCTCTTACTGTACAAACAGATTCATGTGTAATCTGTTTAGAAACAGTAGCTTAAACCTGCAAAGGTTTTAAATAATGACATTGTTTTGTTAATGTTTTGGTGTTTGACTAAATAAAATTGTACAATCATCCTGCACCAGCACCGTTACGTGCTATGGTGGCATTAACCAATAGATAAAATTATATTTTTGCAGTATCCAATATTTTGAAGTTTATAATGTTTGCTGACGATACAAATTTATTTTTTTCTGGAAAAAATATGGATGAAATAATAAAAACAGTAGAAAAAGAACAATTGGTTCCTGCCATGCATTGCAGGCCCCAATTAGCTGAGTTGAAAACATGGTTTGTGTCATGGGGTGTGATTGTTGGTGGTGAGGAGACGACGCAGGTTGACCCAGGATGTTGAAGAGAGTGAATAATTTAATGAATGGAGCTCTACAGTCCAGAAACACAGGCAGCACGTTAGCAAGTAGCACGCAGCTAATACCGGTAGCAACTGAATATAAGACTGAAAACGAGAGCTGAGTCGACACAGGACTTATCAGTTCAACTGTGAGTGACACACGCATGAGCACACTAGAATCTGACGACAACACTGACTACGACAAGGATCCGACAACGAACACAGACACAGGTGGGTTTAAATACACACGGGTAATCAGGGGAAATGAGACACACATGGGGAGCAATCAACGGGGAGGACAGGACCGAGACTCACAGGAACAGGACTACACAGGAAAAACTCAAAAATAAACACACAAAAACACGGATCCTGACAGTTTGATTATAAGTTGTCATTAAATGAAGGAAAAACTAAATTCATGGTATTCTCTGGTAATCGGATCCATAATAATATAAAGTTATGCATAAATGGAGTTGAAATTGAAAGAGTTTATGAGACAAATTTTTTAGGAATTATTATAGACAATAAACTTAGTTGGAAGCCTCACATAGAATTTATTAGAAATAAAGTTGCAAAAACTATTGGAATGTTTAAAATAAAATATTTAGTAAACGTTGAAGGCGTGCATATTATATATTCCTCTTTGGTTATGCCTTATTCGTCTTATTGTTCAGAAATCTGGGGAAATACAAGTAAAACAAATATTGATATATTAGTTAAGTTGCAAAAAAAGCTAGAAGGCTTATTAATAAGGTGGAATACCATTAACCAACTCTTCATTCAAAGTAAAGCATTAAAATTTAAAGATATTGTTTATATAAAAATACTGGAAATAATGTATAAAGCATTGAACAAAAGTCTCCCTTTGGGTATTTAGAAGTTTTTTAAATTGAGAGAGAATAAATATAATTTGCGAGGTTTGTTTATATTTGAATGTGCAAAAGAGAAGAGCTAGATAAAGTCTAGATGTGTTTCAGTTGTTGGTGTGAAACTGTGGAATGAATTGAATGATGAGTTTAAGTTTCTGGTGAGCCTTAAAAGAGCTCTAAAATGTAAAATGATAACATCTTACTCTGCTATGTAGATTTATACATGTATTGTGCAGATATCTTGGTAAGTTGTTGGGTATAAAATAGGGTAGGCAAGAATAAGCTTGGCTTTGGCTTATTCCTTTTTTGGTAAATTATGGGCTTCTTTTTTTCTTTTGTTGTTTTCTGTATTTAATGTGGACAATTTACCAAAGTAAAGTGATTAATTGATTGATTGATTGATTGATTGATTGATTGATTGATATACACAATATACAAGGCTCTTTAAGATTTTTTTTAAATCAACTTGTAAAAAATACTTGATACACATTTGGTGCTCAACAAGCAGCTCACCCTGGAACTCTCTGGGAGTTAAGCTGAAACAAAAGTCTCACACTTTGGATCTAACTTGATGACCAACAGCATCAAGTCAGATCTGACTGTTAAAGCTTAACAGTCAGTGTGGCCAGCTTTAAGCTGAGATACCCACCGACCTCACATCCAAGAATTTAGCAACAAGCCCGAGCCATGACATATTCTGTGGAAATTCCACTGAAAAACAGATTCACTGCACTTCAACAGGAACTTACACTGCAAAACATTTGAAGGTGGTTTAATTTAAAATTGAAAGTTTCCCTGCTGCCTTGAGGATGCAAGTTGGGAGGGGTACTGGTGCCTATCTTCAGCGGCCAATGGGCGAGAGGCGGGGTCACCCTGGACAGGTATCAAAGAATAAATGACTAAATTTCAACTACAAAAACTTAAAGGAAATTATATATCAATTAGGCTTCTCTATGTATTGATACCAGTTTCCCTTAAGAAAGTTCTGCTTGTCATTGTATCTAATCTGATTCAAATAGTAAACATCCCTCTCATCAAGTCTTTTCCTCCAGACTTTTGTCAGTTATCAAACCACTGATAAAAAAAAAACAACAACCTGGACAAATCACTACTACAGAATTACAATCTTCCATTCACCAGCAAAATTACTGTAAAAGCTGTTTAAACAGTTAAATCTCCTGAGACTACTCTTTCCTTCATTTCTTCTGGTCCAGGCCTGTGGTACACACCATGTCACAAAACAGCACAGTAGCCCTATATATGGGCCCACTGACAGATTACTTAATATAGACACCTGTGATCATAAGTAGTGGACACCTTGATTTAGTATGGTTCCTTTGGTCACCTTATTTTCAGGAGTACCATCATTTTTGTCCAGGTCTGTTTCATGAGTTTACTTTTTAAAATAATTCTGTTATGTAAGTTTGAAAAGCAGCATACATCTTTTCAAACATGTATTGAATAAAAATTTCATAGAATTTTTATTCATTATTAACTTTGTCAGATTCAAGTTATTTCTGTGACCATTGTGGGTTTTTCTTTCATTAACTGAGGCATACCAAGAATTTTGTCCATGTGTGCAGCTAAAATTTGCTACGCAAATAAACTGATGGATTAATTGGTTCCAACTGCAAATTTAGTAGTTTCAGACATACATAAAGGCTAGAAATAACTAAAACTAGCAAACTTAATGTGTTTAAACTGACCTTATTTATAGGACAACTAATATATTTCAATGTTTGTTACAAACAAGACAAGAGATGTATTAAAGCATAACTTTACATGATCAATCTATTCTCTGATATACAGCAGAACTATTTTACTTCCATATTAAAAGAAAATGTTCTAACTTAACTGGGAACTTGTTGATAGTTTAGGTCATATGAATGATAAAGAATGAAAACTGACAGAGTTATAGATCCCGTTCATTTATAGATAGAACGGGAGAAAAGCTCTGCTGCCTAATTAGCTTAGCCTTCATTAGATCAGTTAATGATCTCAGTGGAGAGCTACAGAACAAACTGCCACAAAGCCCATGGATGTGTAGCCCCAGTGTTTCACAACACAATTATGGATGATTCACAAAAGCAAAAGATTATTCAAGGAGTTTTTTTTTCTTTGTTTCTGTCTTTTACAGGAAAATCTTTACTAAAATATAAGTGAGCACATGATTTTGGTTGACTAACGTTTTTTTAAAGTCTTCTTTGACACACAAGAAGGGGGAGTAACTACACACGCTTCATAAATCTGCAGGCTTTCTTGTTTGGGTCATGTTGTAGCACAGAGCCAAACAAGGCTCTGTGCTACAACACAGAGCCTTGTTTGGCTCTGTGTTGTCAGATATAACAACACAGAGTCAGATATAACTGACTCTGCTGGTGTCAGTTATATCAACATTAAGACTTTTATTTGTTCATATTTTCTTCCTCTTTCAAAGAATGAAACCAATCATATTAGGAAGCATCTGATGATTCATCAGAGCCACAGACACCCAAAACATGATTTAGTGAGACAGTCGAGAGAGAGAGAGAGAGAGAGAGAGAGAGAGCAGTAGAATTAGAGGAGTGGGGTATAACTACTTCCATGGGAGAGCTGTTTACATCCTGCTCCATTCTGGCGTTTCCCTAGAAACAACCGAGCCTTAATGTTTCATCTAACCCTCCTCTTCAACTCTCTAATTACTGATTCCCATCTGAAAGCTAATGTAAGACCACACACACACATACACATACACACACATGCATACACACATATGTATGTTATTCTATCTTCACAATGACTTTTCATTGATTTCCATTCATTTTTCATTAATTTCTATAGTCTAATTTTGACGCTTACACTTAACCTAAAAATGACTAATAGTTGCCTAACATTAACCCAGATCTGTAACCCACATACATTTCTTCTTGTTGGGTCCAGACTTTGGACCCAATAAGGAGCAGTGAGTCCTCACAACATATAGCATTTGTTGGAAAAATGGCCCTTACAAGAAGGAAAGTGCTTAAACACACAGACAAAAGGGGTGCATTACAATGGAAAACATAGTGATGGACATTAATTCCTTTTGCTACCTTTAATTCACGCACTGCTAGCCTGTCCTTTCTAAATGACCCATATCAGATACCGTTACCCCAGATACTGGGGGAAAACACGCACTATGTGCGTCTGATTAAGGCGCAGTGGGATAACTTTGCTGAAACACATTGTTTGAGCTTTCACTGTGTCTGTAGTTCTCTGGATAAGAGCGCTTAAACAAGCAAGTGCTTGTTATGATCGCTGAACAAGCACATGTGTATTTTGCCACCTGGCGGCATATATATAAGTATATATAACCTGTAACAAGGAATGTACACACCCAAGGTTTATATGCAGTTTCTTTACCTAGCAACATGATTTCAAACATTGCTTGAGAATCAGTAAGAATAAGGAAAATGTTTTCAAAAATATGTTCCTTACCTCACTGAAGAAATTCTACCTTTTGTGATATCCTTCACCAATTTTTCAATAGCACATCATGTTTCTCTTTTTCTTCTCCTTCACCAATATCACTAGCATTCAAAAGACATCATTTTTACTTTACATTACACAAACAGTTTCAGTTATTTACTTTGGTTAAAATGCAAATAAATATTTTTAAAATTGGAGTGGACTTTCCCCTAAATGCATAGATAATGCCTTACTTTACCGTTGGCATACTGTGTCAATGATTTTAGGAATAGAGCTGCCTCTGTGGTTATTTTCAAAATTAGAAGCACACATTTAGAACCCAGCAATAGTTTAAAAAATATGCATCTCATCTAACCCTTCTCTTTGAAATTTGCCAGAGAGATTAAAGAAACATTCTGTTGAACATATTACATCTTTTGTTTTGTTGCCTGCCTTTTCTAGCATACTTTCTGTTCATGTCTGCAGCTGCCATCGAGGCCTGCCTGAGTCATCTTCTGAAGAGACGTGCAGCCGGCTTTCTACGAAGTGACAAGATAGCCGCCCTCTTCACTAAGGTTGGCAAAGTGTACGACACAGCTGGCGAGATCTGTCGGAAAGTCCAGGAGCAGCTCCAGCAGCAGGCTGATCTCACCAGGTTGGTCCCACGTCTGTGGGCCATTTCCGTCCTTTCTTCATTCTTGTATCTTTACCAGCACAGCAGTGATAGGGTGTTCACTAAACTAGGTTAAAGGGCCATTTATAGTTTCACATTATCATTGTGCATTTAAGTTGTAAACAGGCTGTATTTCACCAAGATGTATTCATACACTAATATGTAGATGAGTACACAACTTGAGATTAGTTGCTAGATGTGCAGCAAACTAATGGTGTTGTAGAGGGCCGCACTGGGTTAACTCAGGGAATTTCAAACTGTCCGACGCGTGCTTCGATACACTCCAGGCCGCTTCTTTGTTTAGTCACAATCACCAGTTTCTTCCACTTTGACTGTCATATTTCAGACTTTACACAGACTGACACATACTGACCAGGCCAAGCAATTAAATGGTGCCAACAGTTAACAGCATTACAGCACATTCAACAGAAATTATAACCACCCCGGCACACCCATTTCCTCATACACACAAAGCCAGCGCGCCATTAAGGCTCCCATTCATACCTTAGTGACAGTCATGCCCACCTCAACACACCCGCCACCCAGGTGTCAAAGACGTGTGCTCCTGTCACCTCAATAATTATTCATTTCATTCAGGGGCACATCAACTTGTATCAAGAGGAAGCTGGAATCACTCCCAGAATTTTTTGATAGCAAAACAAATAGTTTTGCCACTTAGCCACTGTTTGGCAGGTAAACTACACCTGATACAACAGCCAATAATTCATTTAGTGCTGCTCTTTCTGACTCTCCACCTTCAGGAAGTCATCACCACATCACTTCTCTACAAACCCTTTAACATGTTTACCAGTATTTCACTGAGAAGTAGCTCATATAAAGCACTTTGAATTGCCTTGTTGCTGAAAATATGCTATATAAATAAAATTACCTTACCTTACCTTACCTTACCTTACCTCAGCATATGTGCAGTTCCACCAGGGGTTTGCTAACTGCTGCTGGCTAGTCTGAAGGAGCTGAACAGGGAAGTCATGGTGGAAGGGTGCACTGTGAAGCAGAAAGGTCACAAACTTAGAAATCCCAGCTCTGAGGAGCTGCGTCTCATTTGCGTCTCAATAATACATCTTAATGTTGGGCACAGCTGAATGGTTGTCATAGAGATTAAATGATTTTTTTTCAAACATGCATGAAAGCCTCAAAGCATCATTCCAGGTATGTTTTTGATGTTTTTGATCTTTACATCATCATTATAACATGATGTAAAGATCAAAAAAGCTGATTTTACATAATCCTAACCCTATAAAGTCATTTATTTTTACATTTTTCATTAATTCTAGGTTTAAGAATAAAAGCATTTTGAGAGAACTGAAAATGATTAACATAAAAGAATTCTGAACCAAGGAGCTACTGTGGAGGCTCCATAGAGCTGCATGAGACTTAAACTAGCAAGGCCAGGAGAGTAGTCAGAGAAGCAGCCAATGGGCTCATGGTAACTCTGGAGGAGCTGCAGGTCCACAGCTCAGGTAGTAGAACCTTTTCACAGGATACCTTCTAGGATACACTTCACAATGTAGAATAGCTCAGTCAAAGTCCAGAACTGAGTCCAAATGTGAAACTGGCAAAATTTTAAAATTGTTTAGATGAGCAAACACACTTCACACTTTTCAGATTTTCATACATCAAAAAGTATACATCATAAATACTTTTGCAAGGTTCTACATAACTGTGATTTATAATTATTTTTTCCATTTTAATGCCAGTTTTATTAATCCTTTTCTGGCCATGCTTTGTGCAGCATGTGATGCTCTCTGTATAACTGACACTAATTCACCTGACAGCTGAGTGGACTGCATCTTTAAAGCTGAACAGTTTGTGTAAACTCTGAGAAAAGCCTGGGGACTGCACCCAGGCGTTCATGTCCATGAGAGGTGTGTATAATTGTGTCTTGTTGTGTGTGTGTGCGCTCAAAACAAAGAGGATAAACTGCTTGATCTGCAGGCACTTAGCTACCAGCTGAGCTGTGTAGAACCCCATTAATTGTCCATTAGCTTGTACCACATGGCTTCCACAGCTCTGCAGGGCTGCAATGAGATGGAAGACAGAAAGCTTTGGGTGTCATAAACAGTCCACCAATGTAGCTTCAGCTCTGGCTCTCCAGCTAATACCTCAAAGAAGAAAAGTACAAGATGAATATGGATGGGGAGTTTAATTTGAGACACTTGTGATAAATCTGCGGTGTTAAGTCGCAGCTGGTTGGCCTTGACTTCTCCAGACAGACTGCACACAACATGGAAGCCTGTAAATGTGTGGAGATCTGCTTTCCACAACTCACACCCTTCATCCAGAATCCCTGCTTTCAAACACACACAGACACACACAGACACTCACACTCACACACACACACACACACACACACACACACACACACACACACACACACACACAGACACACACACACACACACACACACGCACACACACACATGCTGAGTCATGTTAACTTCCATCTTCCTGTCATACTACCTCAGGGCTCTATCTCCCTTTTGCCCTGGTTTCCATGGTAACATGGTCTGCTCCATTAGGATCACAAAAAGATGAGTGAAAAAATAAAACAAAAAACAAAGGGCTTGGTGGGAAAAAATAAAACACAAAACAAGGGGCTTGGTGGGAAAAAGAACAAAGATCAGCAGAGGAAAAGAAGGGACTGGTAATCATAGCAGAGCAGGAGGTGATGTCTGCTGTGTTTATGTCTGTTTAAGATGGGGTTTGGTGCTAAGAGGGATAAGCAGGCTGAAATTAAGTTTCTGTTTGCTTAAACCTGTCAGAAGGCTTTTACCTTCAGTTGAAAGCTAAATAATAACTGAAGTTATTCTTTTTTGACCAAGACAAAAAGTCAGCACGCAGGTGGGTGTAGTGATGGATATGAAGTGTCAGAGATACATGAAGACAATTACAATGCAACCTTGACCACAAATCCTTTAAAGCGAAGGATTTGTGGATACAGAGCAAGAGAAAAGCAGAGAAAGAGAAGGATGAAGTGCAAACCATCTGTTCTATCACTTCTACTGGGTAAATGAGAAATATGGAAAATAAAATGGATGAACTTCAAGCACTGTTGTGTGTGTAAAATTATGTTTCACTTAGACATGGCTGCAGGATTGTATCCTTGACTCCAACATTTCACAGCATGGTATAATGATAACACAGGGAGTCCAAGATTGGAAGAGGAGAAGAAGAAATAATAGAGATCATCAGCAGTGTTTGTCAGTAAAAGCTGTTTTTTTCAGGACATACAAGGGAATAAAATACCTCTGCAGCGAGAATATTGAAATATTAGCAGTAAACTGTGGTCCTTATTGAGAATAGGGTTATTATCATCAGGGTTATTTAACCTGATGACAGATACAACACCCCGATCAATTTCTGGTAAATGTTTTGTATTTGTATAGCATTTTATCAAGTCCAGAGGACCCCAAAGCACTTCATACATTCAATCATTCATCCATTCACACACACATTCACAACTGATGGTGCCTATCTACTGGACCATAGTCTCAGCTGCCCTGAGCCTGTCTGACAGAGGAGAGGCTGTCATGCGTTGGCGCCAGCAAACCCTCTGAACACCCAGCAGGCAAGGTGGGTGAAGTGTCTTGCCCAAGGACAAAAAGGAAAAGGTTTATCAAACTCACTGAACTCACTGAATAGCCACCAACACCCAGGTGTTTATGATAACACCTAGAGAATTTTACCATGGCTCACTTTCTGCTACTTTTCCAATGTTTCAACTGTTTGTCAGCTGCTGTATCAGAGAAAATGTTAGAAACATCAACTACAAGACTTATACTTGTCTAAGCACATTATCTTCTTTTCTTTGCTTGAGCGAAAGCTTGGAGAGCATGTGGCATGGAGCAACAGAACAGAAATGAGGATGAAGACACTACTGTTGGTCCACCTGAGTAAGCAAACTAACACATATCAGGACCCCCTGCAGTTTGCTTATCACCATAGAATTATAGTTGAAGATGCCATCATGCACTTTCTTCAGCCAACCCACTGACTTCTGGACAAAGCAGGCAGCACTGTGAGGATTGTGATCTGTCATCTCTGTAGGCACATTTAAAACGATTCAGTCTAATTTACTATTTCAGACTCTCCAGAAGACAGAAGTGCAGCTCGACAATCATCTGGATAAGTGAATACTTGAGAGACCACAAACAAATGCAAAAGTGAAGCCATCTACAAGAAGGGACAAAGCAGACTGTACTTCTTGAGCAAGCCTGGGTCTTCAGTTTTTTCAGCAAGATGTTGCATATGTTGTTTTATTTAGTTGTGGAGAGTGTAGTCTCCCCAGCAATCTCCTGCTGGGGTAGCAGCATCAGATCCAATGACTTAAAAGACCAAACAAGCTAATAAAGAAGAATGTCTGTTCTGGTGAGAGCCCTGGAATCTAGAACTGTTTTTTCAGTGAAAGATGTTTCAAATAACAGACAACAAAATGAACAACTCTGAGCATCCCCTAATTTGGGTGGAGGACAAGCCCATGTTTTCATTGACTGCTCAGTGGGTTCAACATGACTATTGTCACCCAGCTATGGCAGTGGTCCCCAAACTACGGCCCGCCTCCACATTTGGTCCGGCCCCCTGAACAATACCAGAGAGCATTTAAATTTTTTTTCATATACCGTATTTTCCGGACTATAAGCTACTACTTTTTTCCTAAGCTTTGAACCTTGCGGCTTATAGCCCAGTGTGGCTTATATGTGGATTTTTTTTCAACCACCAGGGGGCTCTTTAACAGGAAGTGAATCATTGGAAGTCAAAATTGGAAATAAAAGAAGAAAGTGACCATTAAAACGGAATTAGGTTTTAATAGGGAATTGAAATTTGAGAATTTTGTTGATAAGTTAAATAGCATTGAGGGGAAAAAGAAGATTTTTTGGTTGTTTAAATAATACTGGGATCATTATGAAAATTTGAGGTATAGATATTAGGATCCGATAGATGGCAGTAGTGCAACGATAATGGATGCAAGCTGCCATTGAAATCTAAAGAAGAAGAAAGCGCCCATTTTCATTTAGCACCTGCTAGTAGCAGACACGAAGGATCAGCACTTTTACTGTTAGTTACCGTTAGGAAACTACCGTAATCAGTTCAGTTAAATCTAAACTTGGCAACTTTTTCTTTTTCAACCGTAATAAATGTGATATTCAAGTGACCTGTTGTGACTCAAATTTTGGGTGTAAATGTTCAGGTATGAACAAGGATGTGCCCTCTGCTGCATGCTGCATCGTTGTGGAAAACCTAGAGCGGCAGAGATATCTGCGGTTTATAGCCCGGTGTGGCTTATATGTGTATGTTTACTGTTTTTTTTATTTTTATTTTAACTCTGGCGTTGCGGCTTTTAGTCTGGAAAATACGGTATTTATGTCATAAATAGTGTTATTTCCTGGATTTTTTCTGTGAAGAACCCAGAGAGGGTTATTTGATTGTGCTTTCTGGAAAACAATATTTTTTTACATTTAGGCACTCCTGCAATTGTCACACTTTTTCTGTTACAAACTGACTCCACCCCGCCACCAGAGAAGGGAAAAGTTATGTGGCCCTCACAGGAAAACGTTTGGGGACCCCTGAGCTATGGTAAAGATGGTAGATTATGAGAGACCTCATTTGTGCAAACCAACTATTCTGAAATGTTCAGAAATACAAATATTTTTACACATTTATCATCAGAAGTTTGGGTAACACTTTATTTGAAGGGGGTTGAATAAGACTGTCATGACACTGTCATAAACATAACATGTCATGAACATCAATAAGTCTTCATGAATAGTTATGACTGTCATAAAGCGTCATTCGGTAAATAATGACACTTTTAATACAAATTTGACGGT
>NW_006800681.1:90820-95479 GCF_000485575.1 Poecilia formosa | reverse complement strand
TAATTATTTACCGAATGACGCTTTATGACAACAGTCATAATTATTCATGAAGACTTATTGATGTTCATGACAGGTGTTATGTCATGTTTATGACGGTGTCATGACAGTCTTATTCAACCCCCTTCAAATAAAGTGTTACCGAAGTTTGTGACAATGTGAATGTACAAAAAGATGAAATAAAAAAAATATTTTTGCACAAATACAGACATTTTAGGCCAATGTTCTTGAAGACAGAAGAAGCATTTTAAAAATAATTGTAAATAGAAGTCATCGTGCATATAAAAGTGCCCAATGACTTTTAAATCTAATTCTATCTGATTTTGCTTTTGCTAGAATCTAGAAACTATCTTGAGATAGAGATTCCCTGGTGGAAATCATCTGCAGTCTGCAGAATAGCTCACCATAGATAGAACGTTTCTAGCTCTTTTATTGTCTTTGTTATTTCTGAGCTGGCTTTTGCTAAGCTATTACACAGTTTGTAGCAAGAGCTTTCTTTCTCCTCCAGCTAAAACTTGAATAAATGTTCAGGTATGAACAAGGATGTGCTCTCCTTCCTTTTTCTTCTACACAAAAAAGTCCACCTTAGATTCTTCACACACTGCAGGATCCCTCTTTTTAACATTCTGTCTCTTACATCTTCCTCATCACATCCTCTGAAGTGCTCTGCACACACACACGCACGCACGCACACACGCATGCACGCTCGCGCATGTTTGTGTTGCTATCTTTGTGGGGACTTTCCATCGACTTCCATTCATTTCTACAGCCTAAACCTTACCTTTACCCTTTTCCTAACCCTAACCAAAACTCAATTCATACTTTAGTCCTAACTCTGACCCCTGACCCAAAAACAGGGTTTCCTCTTGGGGGGATCAGGCTCCGGTCCCCACAAGGAGCAATTGGTCTCCACAACGTAGTATATGTCAGGAAAATCCTCCCCACAAGGTATTACAAACAAACACGCACACACACACACACACACACACACTTTTTGTGTTAGGGGACTTTCAAAATCGTGACTTGACTGAAACCCCACTTGCATTCAAGCACGCACACACATGCAAGTGGACGCAAACACACGCGCATACACACACAGTTTCTAACATCGTGACTGCAGCAGCTGAACCCCTTGGCATAGATACTGTACATAAACAGAGGCTCATTAGCTTGTCAAAGTTGGTGTGTGTAAGTGGATGCGTCTGGTTCCTGTTGGAGCAGGGCAGATCAAACTCAGTCTGTATTTAAGTTTTCATCTCTCCACACGACAAAGATCATCTGCCTGCAAATTCATAACCATCTCCAGCCAGCTGATAGCAGCATGACATGAACCATTTTGTCTGACATGGGACAGGTACTAAATAATTAATGGTAGTTAAATGTTGATGACTTTTGATTAATTCAAATCGGAGGCAGTGTTGTTACACACTGCCTCCTAATGGTCCTTATCTGTCTTGGCATTGATACCTCAACATATTTCAGCTTGCGAAGATATTCGTTCTCTTTGAACTTAAGTATTTGGTGTTTTTAATTTGGAAAGTTTGTGATAGACACAAAGTAGGTTATAATGATGAAGCCATGAGAACCTGGTGCATGTGCCTTTTTTTGCTCTTTGTTTTCAAATAAACATCTGAAAAGTGTGGTGTGCATTTGTATTCAGCTTCTCTGAGTCAATGCAGCTGTAATCCTTGCAGCTGCAAGGCTTTTGGGCCGTTCCTCCTCTAGCTTTGCACAGACTAACATTTTTGCCCATTTTTCTTTACAGTATAGTTCAAGTTCATTAGATGAATGCTTGGAGACCAACTTTGAACAGCAGTTTTCAAGTTTAGCCATGGATTTGACTGGACCGTTTTGACATGCTTCGATCAGGTCATTGATCTGCTGGAAGGCAAACTTCTGCTCCAGTCTCATTTTCTTTTAGACCAACAGTGCTACAACCTAACGTAATCAAATTAATTACAAAAATAAGAAATGATCTAAACTCCAAAATATTAAAGAAAAAAACAGAAAAAAGTCATTCAACTAAAGTCTATAAACAAAACAATTTAGAAAAATAGGCAAAAATAATTAGAATGTGCCCGAGGCACATAACACGGTCTCTCATGAGCATGAGAGACCGTGCTCACATCGTGACTGCAGCAGCTGAACCCCTTGGCATAGATACTGTACATAAACAGTATCTATGTTTATGTACAGTAAACATACATAAACATGTATGTTTATGTACATGTTTATGTACATAAACATACATGTTTATGTACATAAACATGTATGTTTACCATAAATTGCCTGCACTGTAAACAAGCGTCCTATATTGCAAAGAGAGAACAAGGCAGATGTTAATGTTAATTTAATATTTGGAAGCGTGACCAGCATGGACTGAACGGCTTCGTTCACTTCCTCTGCTGCCATTGCTCTTTAGCTAAAGGCAGACTGCAATTCTAAAACAGTGCATAAAATCAATGTCATTGTTTACAACTTCTCTGTTTTCTGATTGGCCTAGTTGTTTTCTGATTGGCCTAGTTGAAAATCTGAGTGAAGGGAAGAACGCCCAGACTGTGCTGTATGGGAGAATTGTTTTGAGTGAAATTGCACAGGAAGGTAATTCCAGACTAGTGATTCTATAAAGATAGCTGTTATTCAGCATGCTAAACAGTTGTGATCCTCCAGAGAGAATAATGTGCTTAGAGTTTACTTGGGTTCTCTCCAGGAATCTTCACTCAGTCCAAAATCTAGCTTAAGTGGCCATACTGCATTGTCTTTATGTGTGAGTGTGTGTGGTTGACTGTTGGCCGTGGATGTCTCAGTAAAGAACTGCTGCCCTGCCTCTGTGAGTACTCTGCCTCACATCTGTTGACCACTGGAAACTAGTCCTCATGTGACTGGTCAAGTCCAATCACGTTTATTTGTATAGAATGTTTCAGCAATAAGCAGTTCAAAGTGCTTTACATAGGAAAAACATCATACAGTAACCAATTATGAAAAATGCAATAAACATTACATTTTGTCGAAAGCCATAATCAAAATCATAAAACAAATGTACATCAGCATGTTGATTAATGTTCCATTAATTTTAAATCAAAAGCAGGTGGGTTTTACCTTTGATTTAAAGGAACTCAGAGTTTCGGCTGGTTTGCAGTTTTCTGGAAGTTTGTTACAGATTAGAGAAATATAAAAACTGAATGCGGCTTCCATGTTTGGTCCTGGTTCTGGTTCTGTTGATGCAGAGCAGACCAGAACCAGACGATCAGACAGGTCTGGAAGACTGATACAACAACAGTAGATCTTTAATGTATTTTGACGCTGAGCTATTCAGTATTTTAAAATCAATTCCCTGAGCTACAGGGAGCCAGTGGAAGGACTGGGATGATGCGCTCTATCTTCCTGGTTTTACTGAGAGTGAGAGCAGGAGTAGAAGTCATGGATGGATGGCTGGTCCAGCCCGTCTCCAGGCCGGTTGTTACCTTCTGTGCTTTGTGCCATACAGGAGAGCCCAGAGCGTTGGCCATGAGCCCCTGAGAAGACAAGGCTCCTCCACCACCAGCCGCCCCCCTCAGCCTCTCTCTGCCCAGGCCATCAAACACATCTGGGTCCGCACGGCTCTTTTTGAGAAGGTTTTGGATAAAATAGTCCAGCACATTGTGGACAACTCCAGGTGATTCTTATGTTTTAAGTTGTTTTTTTCCTTACTTGCACTGCACTGACCCAACTGTTTTCTCCTGTTTTGTTGTTGCTGAAAACCAAGCAGTCCACTGCATGATGTGTGATTCTCAGAATTGAAAGCTTTATTCTGCTTTCTGTCAGGCTAACAACAGTGTGCTGGATGAGCTGTCCATACTATGTCATGCTCTAATCAGAGTGTCAGACCTGAAGTCTGTGATGTCAGACAGAACAATGTGATCGCATTTTAATTAAAAAAGCGTAGCCACGGTTCTTTGGTCTGATGTTTAATTCTTGATACCCCTGTTGAGAAGATGGAAACTTCACACAGCAGCAATATAGTTCATTTCATCTGACATGACGCCCACATTAAATGTCAGCTTCTGTGTTGCTCCCTCTGAAATAAAGAGCAAATGGAAGATGACTGTTACAGGTTGTGACCTCCCAAAAAAGACCTGCCTCAATGAAGCTGCAGTGAGCAGGATGAAGCAAAATAAAATGAGTGTGTTTTATGTAGCTTACAATACTCCTAAGAAGTTGAATTCAACACTTTAAAAGTTTCTATATTGGTCTTGATCATGTTAAAATAACACTTTTGAAAGTGTTATTTGTGAGAGTTGAAATTAGTTGAAATTTAACTCACATCAGTGTTGATTTACCTAACACTAGTTTTTTAGTGTCAAAAGTTAATGCTATGAATGTGTTAATTCAGCACAGAATAATATTAAATATAGATCAACATAGAAATCTGAATTTTAAAATACTACTGGTAGGGTGTGCTGTGGTGGCGCATGAGTTAAGTACAACTCACATATGGAGACCTTAGTTCTCAATGCAGCTGTTGCAGGTTCACTTCTGGGCCTTTGCTGCATGTTGTGCCCCTTCTCTCATTATCCATTTTCCTGTCAATTCAGTATCAAATAAAGGCCACTAGAACCAATAAGACCTTTGAAAAATACTAATGGTAGTCAATAATCCGCAAATTCACTTTAAAAAACATTA
>NW_006800681.1:76137-90124 GCF_000485575.1 Poecilia formosa | reverse complement strand
AAGAAGCACATGAACCAACAGAAAAATGCCCGTTTTTTTTTTTCCCAGCCTGGAGGAAAGCAGGAAAAATAGCAAACACATTAATAGATAAGGCTAGGATAAGATAAGGATAATAGATATTTTAAAGGGAAGTGTGAGCAAATCTAACCAGACCCTCCTGTGTGTGTCACCATTATATTCATTCAAAATACTCTGCTGGTACTCTGCTTAGCTTTGATCACATAGATCAAGCCACCGGCCCAGCACAGCCACTTTCCCCATTATGCCGTCTAAAGCCAAAAACTTCAAGAAAACAACTCTGCAGCCAAATAATGCTAACTCAAATGGCCTTCAGATTTTTCTGACAGTATAAATGTTCGGTTAACCACCTGACACCTTGTGCTACACATGTTTGGCTAGCTTTAGCTGCTAACAAAAGTACTAAACCAATGGTGCTGAAGCCCAGTCCTCGATAGCTACTGCAACTTTTAGATGCATCTTTACTCCAACAGACCAGGATCAGCTCTGAACAGACCGGCTAAAGAGCAATTCATTTGATTCAGGTGTGTCAGAGCAGGGAAGCATCTGAAAGTTGCAGGATGTCATCTCTCGAGGACTGGACTTAATAAGCACCCCTGTACTAAACAGTCATATATACCATGATATCCAAACAAATAAACTTACGTTAAGCAAACTATGTATATGAATCGATACTCTTGCGCAAACCTAAAATTAATACATCCATAAAAACTAATCAAAAACACAAATAATCTTAACATGGAACTTACCTTGTTACGATAAGCTCCAGACAAGACTCCATACTGCTGTCCCCAAACAGCAAACACGTGAGATCACAGATACGTTACAATTGTGGGAGCAACTCTGTCTGGTGTTGATTTCAAAATCGACACCAGACAGAGTTGCTTAAATTTAACTCTCTGGAATAACACCAGCTCTTTTGGGAAACTAAAACTCCTAACTCCTATCGTTGAATTAGACTAAACAAGTGTTGAATTAACACTGTATTTTTAACATACAATACCAACAATGGAAATCTAACACTTTTGATTTTGATGTGTAGATAGATAGATTAGATTGATAAGATTAATAACTTGACCTTTAACAGGGCTTCATTTGAAAGCAGAACTGCAGTTCACTACTCATAACAAAGCTGTAGTATTAACACAACAAACGCTGACGTTTTTCAGTCAGTTTTTAACTCAAAACTGTAGCTTCAAACATAAATCATGACTAAAAAAACATTATCAAATATCAAAAATTGGTCTTTTAAAGATGACAACTTAAAGATACTGACATATTTGTATTTTTATTCAGATTTCTAAATACTTGTGAAATATTTATATAGGTGTACATTGATAAATTAGAATACTGTACAAAGTCAGAATAATTTTTGACATTGTACAGTCAGAAATTATTCAGACTGAATGGAATTATTTCTGTACAGAATAATTTCTGTAGCAAATGATTTTAGTTGTCATTTTTAAAGCAAGTGATTTTAGTTGTCACTATGAGCCATAGCAATCACAGAAGATGCAGTTTGATTAATTATTATTTTACTTGTTCACAATATTCTGATATATTGACATAAAACTATCATCAAATGACAACATGGCTTTAACATTCATTCATGCAAACAGTATAGTGCAATGCTAAATGAACAATAAATGAATGAACTCAAAAAATCTACAGCAATTTAGAGGATAGCTCAGACGTTTAAACCAAACAAACAAACCAGTGTGTCAGTCCATAGGTGATAAGTCTGTCCACTAGATACTCAAGCACAACAAACACCTGGTGTGATGAAAAAGGAACTTTAGCAGGAACCTCCTCTTCATCCATATCAGCCACCAGAGCTGCTGCACCTCCACAGGAGTCCATTTAATCCTAAAATGCAGCCTAGAGTGTAACATTATTGAGTAATAATATCCATATCAAACAAACACATAAAATGAGAATAAATACACGTCACCAACTACATTTTTTGTTATTTTAAACTTCTTTCATTATGACCTATTTTTTAAATTCTGATTGGCAAATTAGTGTAATCTCCAAGTATAACATACCTTGCATATTTTGAAAATTTCTGAAGATTTCGCTCTAAGGTAATCGAGAAGGCCAGCCAGGGGTGCGCATCTTTTTGTATGTTTGTGGTTTTTGTCCTTAAAGTAGCGTTTCTCAACGGGGTAGGTACCGCCCCCCGGCGGGCATTCAGAGGACGGCAAGGGGCGCTGGCCGAAACTTTTACAAAAGGGGGGGGGGCGCTGGGATTCTTTTCCAGGACGTTTGCTCGAAGGTAAACGTTACACCTTAAATGCACAACAATACCAGTTTAGACTTTGAGCAACTTGTTAAAACTGTATTGTGTAACATTAAAACATGCCTGGCTGCAACTGTATCGATGGCAGCTGTCCTTCTCCTCAGTGTTTGTTAGCTTTTGGCGCAGCTCCGCTCCTGCTACTAGTAGCTTCACAGCATCAGTTCAGCGTTACACCGGCTGATGACGTTGCTGTGATTCACTTGTCTGGTGTCTGATTTTCAAATATTTTATGTTTTATTGAGAATTTTTGTGCATATGTTTTGGCAGTGCTGTGATCATGTCAAAGCAGCAACTTATATTAAAAAGTGTTTTAATGTCCATCTGAATGCTGCCCGCTTTCATGGAAGGACAACAAAATATCGCTGTTATAAACATGTGATTACTAAAATCACGATACCCTCACTGTGTATCCCTCAGAAAAATGAACCCATTTAAATAAAGAAATCCCTCCATGGGTGATACCTCGATAGGGAGCGTGATCTGGTATGAAATGGTGGCACCACAGCACTTTAGAATTTTAATCATCAGAATACGGGAGCTAAAAGGTTTACGTCAGTCTGCTTTTCTCCATCAGTACGCGCCTCCCGACCGCTCCGCGCCTTATGGGGTAAAAATAAATAAATAAAAAAGACGATGTGCACGTTGCGCAAAACTCTGAAACAGGAGAACCGCGACTTAGAACGGAGCAACG
The DNA here is from genome assembly GCF_000485575.1 of Poecilia formosa. Lineage (NCBI taxonomy): Eukaryota > Metazoa > Chordata > Actinopteri > Cyprinodontiformes > Poeciliidae > Poecilia > Poecilia formosa. The sequence continues at coordinate 87,116 of NW_006800681.1, read as the reverse complement.
AACTATTAATCTATAAATCAATAGACAGGTTTATATAAAGATATAATCCATGTTCCTGTCCCATATTTGTATAGCATTAAAAGGATTTGGAACTTTTGTTTTTCCACTGAAAGCTCTGGTTTACACAGTAAATGCCATGTGGGTGAAATTTTATGAATGATACTCTGATGTCCTATTCTCCTGAAGGCAGCATTGAGCTGCACCACCAGAAACTGACAGAAACATTGGAGAGAAGAGTTATGATTAACATATGGTAGTTGGAGTTCTATCCAATTAGGCTGGTCATTTTATGTAATATTTAACAACTAGAAAATGGCAAAGAACAAGAATATTTTTTCCACTCTGATTGGCTGCTGTTAGGCCTACCAATTTTAAGATGGATTCATTGCATTTTTCTTAGACACCTGTAAAAATAATTTCTATTTGCATTGCTTTTTTGTTCTCTGGGAAATTATTTTTGACGATAACTCCAGAAACAACCATAAAAATCAAACATCAACAATAGTAATAGTAATATTAATAATAAAAATAATATTCAGTGCAAAGTAGCCTGCAAATTCTTTGATGGGGGTGGTGAGAGACCTGGCTAATGGATAAGGGGTCACTGGCCCAAAAAAGATTGAGAAACACTACCTTAAATGATATTTAAACAATACATAACAATGGGAATCATAATGCCAAAAGTATAGTGGAAGTCCATCTTTTCATCAACTCCTCCTGTTTTCTTTTTTGTGTAAAATCGAATCAGCTGAGGAGGATATACATCCATGCTAACTGGTAATCCAGTGAAATTAGCAGTAGATCTGAGGAGAATTAGCAAAAAATGTCAACATGAAAAAAACATTGCATCATATGTTGATGAAAAGTAGGGTGTAGTAAGTGGCTCTTACTACAACAAAAATGCTAAAGTTGAATAGCAAAAGTTTCAAAAATATTATAAAGATTATACTTGCAAAACAGCTCATTTTCAAATTAGGTTGGACAACTACGAGGAAACATCAATTTAACGCTGTTGCTGCATTCTAGTTGGGAAGGGATTAAAGAGGTGCTTTGCACTGCGTGGGCAAAGCACCACGCAGTTGGTAGCACTGTTGCCTTGCAGCAAGAAGGTTCTGGGTTTGACTCCTGGCCCCGGGCTTACAACATTCTGTGCGGACCGAAACCACGCCAGCATGGGTAAATTTCGGGGAGGTGGTGTGTGCATTTACATCAACAACAACTGGTGTACAAACGCTACAGTTATCGCTAGCCACTGCTCAGAGAACATTGAATTTTTAACTCTCAAATGCCGCCCATTTTACCTTCTGAGAGAATTCAATACCGTCAACATCACAGCTGTTTACATCCCCCCCAGCGCGAACACAAAGGAAGCACTCTCCATTCTGTACCGCTCTGTAAGTACATCACAAAACACACACCCCGCTGGCGATTTTAATCAGGCCAATTTAAAAACAGTAATGCCACACTACCACAAGTGTGTGAACTTTGCAACAAGAGGGGAGAACACACTTGACCAGGTTTACACCAACATCAGGCAGACTTTCAGAGCAGTTCCCCACCCCCACCTGGGCTCATCAGACCATCTCTCTGTTATGCTAATTCCAGCCTACAGACCTCTGTTGACAAGAAGCAAACCAGCTGTGAAACAGATCAGGGCCTGGCCAGAGGGCGCTACAACAGCACTACAGGACTGTTATGAACACACAGACTGGTCTGTTTTCAGGGAGGCGGCCACCACCAACCAGGACGCCAACCTCACCGAATACACAGACTCAGTAACTGGATACATAACAAAATGAATGGAAGATGTAACGGTCACCAAGGAGATTACAGTGAGAGCAAACGAAAAACCCTGGTTCACCAGGGAGGTACGTGAGCTCCTGAGAGCACACAAAGTTGCCTTCAGGTCTGGAGACAAGGAGGCCCTCAAGTCAGCCAGGGCCAACTTGCNGTGTGGCTCCCATTCATACCTTCAGTGACAGCCACGCCCACCTAGACACACCCACCACCTAAGTGTCAAAGGCATGCGCTCCCGTCACCTCAATAATCATTCATTTCATTCATATGGCTCTTACAGAGGTGCTGTGCACTGCGTGGGCTGCACAGTGGCGCAGTTGGTAGCACTGTTGCCTTGCAGCAAGAAGGTTCTGGGTTTGACTCCTGGCCCCGGGCTTACAACATTATGTGCGGACAGAAACCACGCCAGCATGAGTAAATTTCGGGGAGGAGGTGTGTGCATTTACATCAACAACCACTGGTGTACAAACGCTACAGTTATCGCTAGCCACTGCTCAGAGAACATTGAATTTTTAACTCTCAAATGCCGCCCATTTTACCTTCCGAGAGAATTCAATACCGTCAACATCACAGCTGTTTACATCCCCCCCAGCGCGAACACAAAGGAAGCACTCTCCATTCTGTACCGCTCTGTAAGTACATCACAAAACACACACCCCGCTGGCGATTTTAATCAGGCCAATTTAAAAACAGTAATGCCACACTACCACAAGTGTGTGAACTTTGCAACAAGAGGGGAGAACACACTTGACCAGGTCTACACCAACATCAGGCAGACTTTCAGAGCAGTTCCCCACCCCCACCTGGGTTCATCAGACCATCTCTCTGTTATGCTAATTCCAGCCTACAGACCTCTGTTGACAAGAAGCAAACCAACTGTGAAACAGATCAGGGCCTGGCCAGAGGGCGCCACAACAGCACTACAGGACTGTTTTGAACACACAGACTGGTCTGTTTTCAGGGACGCGGCCACCACCAACCAGGACGTCAACCTCACTGAATACACAGACTCAGTAACTGGATACATAACAAAATGAATGGAAGATGTAACGGTCACCAAGGAGATTACAGTGAGAGCAAACGAAAAATCCTGGTTCACCAGGGAGGTACGTGAGCTCCTGAGAGCACACAAAGTTGCCTTCAGGTCTGGAGACAAGGAGGCCCTCAAGTCAGCCAGGGCCAACTTGCTCTAGGGTGTGAGAGCAGCCAAGCGTGCTTATGGACAAAAAATCAACTCACACTTCACAGTCACAAAAGACCCAAGACGCCTGCGGCAAGGCATCCAGTCAGTCACAGACTACAAGCCAGCCCCCCTACCGTGTGAGGACAACACAGACTTCCTCAACTCGCTGAACACTTTTTTCAGCTGGTTTGAAGAAATTAACACTACAACACCTACAAAAGCCCCAGTCAACCCAGACAGCACAACACTTCAACTGGACCCAATGAACTTGAGGAGGACCCTACTCAAGGTGAACCCCAGGAAAGCTGCAGGTCCAGACAACATACCTGAGAGACTGTGCTGACTCACTCACTGACGTCCTCACAGACATCTACGACATCTCTCCGAGCCAAGCCATCATACCACCAAGCTTCAAAGCCACCACCATCATACCATTACCCAAGAAGTCACCAGCATCATCACTCAACGACTGCAGACCTATAGCACTCACTACGATCTTGATGAAGTGCTTTGAAAGACTGGTAAAGACCCACTTAACATCCACACTCCCTACTCTGGATCCATATCAATTTGCCTACTGCCCCAAGCGCTCCACTGATGACGCCATAGCAACAGCACTTCACCTCTGCCTGGCTCATTTGGAGAATAAAAACAGTCACGCACGGTTGCTGTTTATTGACTTCAGCTCTGTGTTCAACACTGTCATCCCCTAACATCTGGTGAACAAGCTGACTTCAATAGGCATCAGCACTTCACTATGCAACTGGCTACTGGCCTTTCTAACAGACTGCAGACAGTCAGAGTTGGAAACAACTCCTCTGTGACCAGCATCATAAAAACTGGGGTGCCACAAGGATGTGTGCTATCTCCCCTGCCGTTCACGCTGATGACCCACGACTGCAGTGCCAGATTTGAAACGAATCACATCATCAAATTCGCAGATGACACGACATTGGTGGGCCTCATCAGAGACAACGATGACTCAGCGTACAGAGAGGAGGCACATCAACTCATCAACTGGTGTGAGAGAAACAATCTGCTACTCAATGTCAACAAAACAAAAGAAATAACTGTGGACTTCAGGAAAGAAAAAACAACTCACATCCCACTCATCATCAATGGCAGTGCTGTGGAGTCTGTGAAAAGCACAAAGTTCCTTGGAGTGCACATCACAGATAACCTCACATGGACTACAAACACCACCTCCCTAGTCACAAAGGCTCAGACACGACTCCACTTCCTGCAGAGGCTAAGAAGAGCCAACCTCCCCACATCTGCTCTCACCACCTTCTACAGGGATGCCATTGAAAACATCTTGACCAGCAGCCTCTCTGTCTGGCATGGCAGCTGTCTAGCTATAGACAAGAAGGCACTCCAGATGATTGTGAGGACCTCAGAAAAGATCATCAGATCACCTCGACCAGCCAGTCAGGACCTATACACTTCACACTGTTCCAAGAGAGCAATGAACATAATGAGAGACCCCATTCACCCAGCACACAAACTGTTCTCCCTACTACCATCAAGGAAGCGCTACTGCAGCTTGCGGTGTCGCACAAGCAGACTGGGAAACAGCTTCTTTCCACAAACCATCAGACTCATCAACACATGGAAGTAAACTAAATGAACATTTCAAGGACACTGGAGAACATTTCATAAAAATTTCTTTCACACACCACTTGCACTTTGCTCTTTGTACCTTGCATACAACATCTGCATTACCTCACATTACCTGTATGTCCACTGATTGCATTCTGCTGCTATGTGTGTGTGTTTATTTTTGTGTATATTATTGTCCATCAGTATGTTAGTCTTCTTATTGCACTGTGTGTGTGTGTTTGTGTATTTATTGTCCATCTATATCTTCTTCTTATTGCCCTATTGTCTTCTTATTGCACAGTGTATTGCAGGGTGTGTGTGTGGGGGTGGGTGGGTTACTGTCAATGTCTTATTTATATGTTTATATGTTTAGTTTAACTGCACGTTGGAGACTGGTGAAACGCAATTTCAAACTTCTGTATTAACCCTTTTACATAGATCTTTGACAATAAAGTACACTTGACTTGACTTGACTTCTGCATGGTGTTTGCATGTTCTCCCTGTGCATGCATGGGTTCTCTCCGGGTACTCCAGCCTTCTCCCACAGTCCAAAAACATGACTGTCAGGTTAATTGGTTTATCTAAATTCTCCCTAGGTGTATGTGTGCATGGTTGTTTGTCCTGTCTGTCTTGGTGTTGCCCTGCGACAGACTGGCAACCTGTCTAGGGTGTACCCCGCCTCTTGCCCGGAACGTTAGCTGAAGATAGGCACCAGCAACCCTCCCGACCCCACTAGGGATATGAATGTGTAGAAAATGGGTGGATGGATGGATGGATGTGCACTGCACCACCATGTGAAGGCAGAGTAAACACGCTCATTAACAGTAATATTCTGCAGAGTCAGTGCGTGGTGGAGTGGAGATGCAAGTGGTTCCTAAATAAAAAAATCTATGTTCACACACGCTGTTTATACATTTGGACTAGAAAATCTATAGTTAAAATTATTAAACTCTACTTTACCGTGACGTTGTGTGCTATGTAGGTTTGAAATAGTAAGTTATTTAACTATTTCCCCAAATAAGCCACCAACGGCTATACTGTATTCTAAATTTATCTAGGCTGACTTTAAGCAATGCTAGGCAGCAGCTGCGCTAGTATGCTCCATGCATGGCCCATTTTTCTGCAAATCAGCGAGGTAGCCCAATAAATTTACCTTCAAGTTCTATATAAGCATTTAGAAGAATTAAAGAAAAAACACCTACCTTGTAATTTTCACACTAAAGTTGCTAAAATTCTTTGTTGAAACTTTTCTCTAAAGGCCAACAGCCAACAAGTCCAGTGAAAACACCTCAGCATTGTGTGCAAAGCTCAGTAATGACGTCAGAAAAAGGAGGGGGTTTATTTCTTTGGTCTGAGTCAGTGATCACAACTTAAAACAGTTCAAAGAAACAATACTCAAAATAAATGATAAGCATATGTTTATTTATTGTAAATGATTTAGAAAATCAAACTGTTAGTTTTGGATCTACTCAAATCAATTTATAAAAGTTACTCTTAGCTGATATGAGTACAGATAACTAACTCCTTATTAGTAAGAAGCAGCATTGGGTTTTACAGTGTAATTAGTCTTCTGTGTGATTGGTAGCTATCCTGACAGAGGGATTGTACAGCTGAGACAGATGAACTTTGACCTGATCCAGTGATGGTGTGTTTTATTGTTGTTAAAATGTAACAGGAGGAAATATTACATATTTGGATGGATTCAATAAGGGACTTGTAAATTAATTTTAACGCCAGAACCACAACCACAACCAGAGCTGCTAACAAATTTCACCACTACAAACAATGTGTGCACTGTTTGTTCATGGACAACAGAAGGTTTTGGTAACTTGATGGCACATAGAGGCACACACTGCATACCAAAACCAAAAGCTAAAATGTCAGAAACAATGCTTGATCCTTAAAAAGATATTTGTAGCAAAAAAAAAAAAAGAAAAAACAATAAACAAAAAGGAAAACAAAGACTGATTTAGTTGATTTGTCACTTTAGCATGTGTTCTCTTTTAGTCATAATTTTGAGCCCAAGGTTTTATAATATAGTAGTTTTGAAAAAAAAAAATCTGAATATGTTGGTTATATATATATAGTTTTAGTAGAATATCAGATTCAGGGAAATGGAGGATGTCATTTTTTTGCCCTGCAGACCACAAGCCTTTTTATGTATGTATTACATCAAACATATGTAACATATATTACATCAAACATATTTTAGATAAAATAAGTCTTTTTGTTAAATACTTTTTTAACCTTTCCTTTTTCCCATCTGAAAGCTATATTCATAAACATGTTGAGCCTGTTAGTTTTCTACATTTGCTCACACTTAAGTAAAAGCAAAGTCTCTAAAAACTCCTGCAATTCCAGCGATCATTCATGTACCTTTACAGGACATCTTCCCCTCACACAGAAAACACATGCTAACACTGGTCCTTTCATTTCATTTTATCTCTGCAGTAAATACTATGAAAGGGAAGCTCTAATGCATGACCCAGTCTTTGGGCCCATCTTAGCAGCCTTGCTTGGTGAGTAACTAATGCTTGAAAAACACATATTTTGTGTGCAGTTATTTATGAAATTTGTAAGATCACACAGAAAAAAATGGGTGTTTATATTTCAGTCATATTCTCACCATGCAATTCATACATTTATAAATATTATAGTTCCAAACTGAGTGTTTAGTTCACAAGCTAAATATTTATTTTCAAGCTAAATATTTTGCTCCAAATTAAATATTTAGTTTTTTTAACTGAGTAAATATGTCATGATGTAGTTGAGGTGTGGACCCAAAAGCAGCAGGCGAGTGACATGATGGAGTTTCATTTAAAGATTTAATGAAGAAGCAAAACAAAGAATCAAACTTACAAAAATATGAACCTATGAAAACAAAATCCAAAAACAAAGTCACAGGAAGAGACGAGGCAGGTGACTAATGATGAGCGGGGTAACAAGGCAGGCTGGTGAGTTGTGACTGAGATAGAGGAGAGATAGAGGAGCTTAAATACTGGGAGGTAGCAAACGGAACAATGGACCTAACTAGATGAGAAGATTGATTGCAGGTATGAGTAGTTGGCACAGGAGCTAGATGAGGGGCGGGGAGAAGATGGCACAGGGAAGCCAAGGACATATACTGCGGAAGACAAAAGGGAGCTGAAAATACTTATCATACGAAAAAAAAAAACCTGATAAGCTAGAAGAGAAAAAGACATGAAGGAAAAACTTAAACAAACCTAAACAGAAACAAGGCTGATCTAACAACAATAAGAACTAAGGGACATAGAGCTAGAATAACTAGAAGATCAAAACAAAGAAATAACCTAACTAAAATCACTAAAGAAAGATGGACAAAGATTCAGACCAAAAGATTAACTAAACCTAAAGTAAAAAAAAAAGAAAAAAAAGAAAGAAAACTAGAAATACTATGAGGGGAAGCTAGAAGGACTTAAGAAATATCCTAACTAGGATACCCATACCCATCTTCCTAAAGGAAGATGGGTATGGGTATCTGCATCCATACCCATCTTCCTAAAGGAAGATGGGTATGGATGCAGACATAACAGAACTCAATCTAAAGTAACCAGATAAGAAAAGCTAGAAACACTACAGGGGGAAGCTAGAAGGACTTAATAACTTAACTGGAACTACTAAAGAAAGGTATACATAAATCAGACATATAAGAATAACTGAACCTAGGGTGATGAAATAACTAAGAAATAAACATTATTAGAAATACTACAGGGAGCATGATATAAGGAATAACTAGAAGAATTAAATAAAATTAATCTAACTACAATCACTAAAGAAAGCTAGACATAGACTCAGGCATACAAGAATAACAGAACCTAAGGTAACTAAAGAATAATGATAAATAAGATACAAAAGCAAAACCAAATCCAAAAATCCAGAGTCCTGACAAAATATTTATTTTCCAAACTATACATTTAATATCCAAACTAAACATTTAATTTTCAAACTAGATATTTTTTTCCAAACTAAATACTTAATTACATTTATTACAGTGTAACTTTACAAACTGCACCCTATAGTTGTTCTTGTGTGCAGAATAGTTATGCAACTACTTTAATGAGAAATTAACATTTCCTGATCATCCTTCCCATATTTTGGAAGGTTTAAACTGAACAAATTCCTGTTACGTGCGTTTTCTGCTTGTATTCTGTATCTGCAGTGGGGCCCTGTGCCCTGGAGTACACTAAGCTGAAAACTTCCGATCATTTCTGGACGGACCCATCAGCCAATGAGCTGGTTCAGCGCCACCGTATCCACGGGGCCCACCGCAGCCTAGATGTGTCATCTGGCCGTCGACCAGCTCTGGGGGTGAGTCTGGAGGAGGATTTAGATCAAATCTGAGGATATTTGCTGTTAGAGAGACATCCTGTTGTAAATAAAGGGTGAACATCTTTTATCAGATCCGTAAGAGGCAGTCCAGTGGGAGCATGTCAGAAGACAGGTTTGCTGCATCTGCGAGAGAGTATGTGGAGTCCCTTCATCAGAACTCCAGAACACACCTGCTGTACGGAAAAAACAACGTCCTGGTGCAACCGGTACGACTCTGCCACTCATTTACCTATCAGTTTGGTGTTGGTACAAATATTTTTTTTCCACTGAGGGACAAATAAATCAAATAGACCAAAAAAAAAAACCTCATCTTATATTAAAATAAATTGTGTTTCAAAACAAACTGTGAAAACTTGTTTTACATATTGAGCTGCATGGGATCTACATGGGTCCATGCAGATGTATTCAGCCCTGCACAGTTTGTGCTTTTGGTAGTTTTTATGAATGTTTTAGTTAAATCTTTATTTGAAGGGGTATGCATAAGACTGATATGGCACTTTTAATGGACTTTTATTGCAACTTTTAAAACAACTTTGCATTAAAAGTGTCATTATTTACCAAATTACACAGCATGACAACAGTCAAACATTCATAAAGACTCTTTCATGTTCATGACAGGTGTTATGTCATGTTTATGATGGTGTCATGTCAGTCTTATGCATGCACCCACAGATAAAGTGTTACCATGTTTTCTTTAGTGATCCTCTGCAACTGGAGGGTGATGTCTTCCTCAGTCTAGCAAAGCTTCCTCAGCCAAGAGTGAGCCATGTTTTTTTGTTTGTTTGTTTGTTTGTTTGTTTTATGTGCAAAAAGTCTTGGTCTCCATACAGATGTTTACAATTTCTAAATATGAACTCCAGGTGAGGATTGCCGTCTTATTTTCACTGTGATTACAGTGAGTAGCTCCTAATTTTTTAAACTATGTTCCAAACACATTCTGTGGTTTAAAAAAAAAAGTTAACAAAATGGAGCACAACAAAATGTGCTCCAGTCATCTCATTAGCTGAATATCCAGAACAGCCTGGTAATTCCATCAGCTTCTCTAGTGGCATAGGCATATTAAAATATAATTATTCCAGAATCTTAGTGGCTCAAGATGTGCAAAAGCGGTTGAAGGAGCATGAGAAATCATTTTACCATGGAATTGTCACCACAGAGACCTTAACCCTATTCAGAATCTTTGTGTAGTGCTGTAGAAGAATTTGTGCATTGGTCCAAGTCTTCCATCATTTCTAAATGATCTTATTGAAATAATGCCATAATCAGAGCCAATGTATTATTAATAGAGGTGTGCCGATTGATCGGCCACTGATCATAATCGGCCGATTTCCGTGAAAAAGTGTATGATCGGTGATCGCCAATCACGGTCTCTTGTTTCCGATCACACAAACTGATCACCTGCATCTCATTTCGCAGCCTGCCTGTGCAGCTGGTCTCCTCTTTCCTTCACATTGCGCAAACGTGCAGCAACAAATCCTAAGGGACAGGGCCGTGCAGAGACCACTAACGGGGCAGGTGCTCAACAAAAAACAAAAGGGCACATCTTACCGCATTCTAGGACAGACTATTAACAAAGCCACACAGCTTTCAGAGTTTAATAAACAATGATAAATCACAAAATTGTGAGATATACAATCAAAGCTAGGGAACATCTCTATATAAAGCATACAACTATGCATATGTAAGATATTTTATTAGTAATTTTTTTCTGCAGGTCTATTTTGTTATAGGAAAGTATTGCAATATTCAAACCCGCAATTTAGCAAGATATGTAAAGCAGAGCTAAACCACCAGACATATTTCGTCTTTACAGAATTACACTATTAAAAATATAAACAAGGGCACAATGCAACCTTTTAGTGGACTGTAATCTATAAAAAAGAGTTGCTTGGTTTGCTACACTTGCAGTGGAGATGAAGATGGTCCATTCAGGAAAGCAGAGCTGCATCAAACTTTAACGTGGAACTGCAGAAAAAAGGAAAAAAAAAGAAGAAAAAAAAAAAAAATCAAAAGTTGAATTGTTAATGCATGTCACCATGAGAAAAGCCTA
>NW_006800681.1:67116-74991 GCF_000485575.1 Poecilia formosa | reverse complement strand
TGTTGGGCAATTGCCCAACAGCAGCCTAATCTCTGTATGATAAAAATATTGAATATTAAGAACAGTTTTTCCTCACCTGGCTGTCTCCTCCCGCTCAGTAGTTCTTCAGAGAAAGGCAGACGCAGAGGCCTGTCAGTGTCTGTTGTATTGTTGTATTTCATTACCTCTCTGCTTAAACCGCTACTCCATGCTAAAGCAGAAACGATACATTCAACGTTTTCCATCATCTGACAAGTAGGAAGTCTACTCCATTTTATTCACCAGAAACGTTTTTTTTTTATTCACCAAAAACTGTTCTGTAATCTGGAATGTTCGCTACGTTGAGCTCCGTAGTTAGCCGCCTTATTTCACTGCGAGAGGCAACTGCGTTATGCGTCACGGGCAAAAGGTCAAAGGTAACAAGGTGACCGGAGGGCTTATTATGTTGTACAAAAGAACCCAACAAAAAAACAAATAATTTTAGTACATGTTATTATGTGTCAAAAGAGGCTTAAGAAATAATAATACCAAAAAAAAAAAAAAAAAAAGATCAAAAGGGCACTAGGAGGTAAGGAGCAGATCCTCAAGCCCCCCCTCCCTCTCTGCACGTGTCTGTTGTGTGGAACTATAACGCACTGAATGAATGGGGGAAGTTTGCGTGTTGCGGCTGAAAATTACCTCGGGGTGAAGCTCGTCAAAATGCATCAACACGACGAATCTAATATGGCATAAAAACAATGACATACTTGTCGGAGTTTGGCTATATCGAGGCTCACTGCAGTAAAAAAAAAAAAAAGACATATGGAGCGATCAGATAGCAGGTAAAACAGCGCACAGCTACAAACACTCACCCGGATTAGCATGATGGTCAGAAAGCTAAACAAACACCGTAACTTGTAAAATAATTTAAGACTTCGAGCTAGCGGTGTAAGACGCTGGTTCTTTTCTCGTTGTTGAACCGCTGCTACGCGCTACAGGTAGTAATATTTCACAGACGGAGCGCCGCTTCTGCTCCACCTGTTAATGACTCTCACACCGAACCTGTGTTTAAAGCTGCAGCATATAACTTAAAAAAAATAAATTTTACACACGTATTAAAACTTTCGCTGTCCTAACATGAGACAGATAATCTCTGAAAAAATTATCGATATCCTCCCTGTTCTGCATAATTACTCCGCTCTGCAGAACTAGCAGTAATCAGCTTGCCATGCTATCAGGAAGTTTTCATTCTGTAACTCAGGATTGTTTATTGTAATGGAACCTGTATTTGCCTTTGAACGTTAAGTTTTATACTTTAATTTTTTGGCAACGTTGAGGTTTTTTTTTTTGACGTTTTGCATTATTTAGCCTCTTCAGAGCTTTCATGTTTTCAGTCAGTATTACCGATAGCAGTACAATTTGCACAATGCCTGTTTTTTTGTTTTTTTTTTTCTTGGAAAAAGTTACTAAAAACAAGTTTTTATCTAAATTAAGGTGAATTCATGGTTCCTTTTTCCACATAATGTAACCGGTAGTGCTTATGATTAAAAATAATAATAATTGTGTGATCTGTATCGGTGGTCAGCCGGCCCTCTTGAAAAAAAACCTTATCGGCACATCTCTAATTATTAACGTGTGTAATACATTAATAATATTACACACAGTAATAATACATTGGCTCTCGGCAGATTCCACAGGTCCCGCTGTAGTCAGGTCTCAGACTGGCTTATTTGATTGCTTAAAGAGGCAGTATTATGTATGCTTTTTTGAGCTTTACATCATGTTATGATGTCATTCCATGATCAAAAACATACCTGAAGTGTTGCTTTGATTCTTTCAGACCTGTTTGAGAAATCCTTTAATCTCCAAGGCAACCATTCTGCTATGTATAATATGTGGGTGGACCTAGCCCCGCCGTCGAGGCGCGAGTCCTCCTCAGACCTGCAGTTTCTAGGCTTCTGCCTCACAGAGCACAATTTCCCCACTCAGTTCCTTCAAACTAGCCAGCAGCAATTAGCAAACACCTGGTGGAATTGAGCTCACTATAGGAGCTACTTCTCAGTGAAACACTGGTAAAAATGTTGTTGCAGGATTAATAGAGGACCCAGGCTGTGATGACTTCCTGAAGACGCCTCAGAAAGAGCAGGAGTGTTTAAAGACAGAGACCCAATTTCAATAAGTCAATTTTTTAAGTCATATTTAACATATACAGCATTTTTTTAACAACTGAAGTTAACACGTAGTTACTTAATTATGCTTTTAAATGTCACTATGTGGCTGGAAAATATACATTACAGCCCCTTTAAAAACTAGCATTTTATTTCCTCAGTTTATGATTGCCTGATGTAAAAATTAATAGGATGATTTGAAATATTTAAATGTGACAAAAATGAAAAACAGGAGGAATTCTTAATGGGGCGACTATTTTACAGCACTCTGTTAAAAAACTAAACTTTTGACAAAGCACCTCAGTATTCCCCCCTAAATTTTGAACTTTGATCTCAACACTTAAGTAGGGCTGTATAAATAAATCGATTTGGCGATATATATCTATATTTTCCGCCCTCTGAAAGTATCGATTTTTCATCCACGAGTATCGATCCGTTAAACCATAGGGGGTCCATAGCCTGACAGCTCTTTTTAACATCTAGTTTGTTACGGCGTAGCAGCAAGACTCCGCCTCCCTCAGTCTCACTTTCAACTTGAGCTTAAAGTGCACATTAGAAACTACACACCAGTTTTTAAATTGTGTTAATAGGCCAAGTATAACCGGAGTTATGCTAAAATTAGTAAACCATATTTTTCCGAATATCAGAGAAATGTCAAAAGCGCCGATCACTGCGGGGTGAGGCGGAGCCACTACTTTAGCAGTTAGACGACAGCAGCTTACAGCCACGGCTAACTCCGGGAGCCAAGGTAGAAAAGCCTTTTTCCCCATAGTCCAAAAGACTGCATTTGTGGCTGCATTTTGGAGTAAAAATGCAGCCACAGTGTCCAAAAGAAAAAACATAAGTGCAATCATTTGCATATTGAGAGTCTACAGAGGCCGATAATCTCCCCACTCTGCTCCTGGATTACCGTTTAAACTTTTGAGTTTTATGACAAATCCACATGAATTAAATGACAGAAACTAATTATCTCACTGCATCTTTGATTCATTTTGTCCAGCTGCAGTCTGTTAGACTGTCCAATCAGAGTCAGGTATTGTGTAGTTGGTGCTTTTAATCAGTTTTCAGTTAACTAAATTCAAGTCTATGGAACACAAAATGTCACTAAAATCACTCTGTCCTTCTAAAATCTTTCAGAAAATCGTAAAAATGCACTGAACCGTGATACATATCGTATCATGACCAGAATATCGTCTATCGTATCGTATTGTGAAATTATTGTATCGCTACACCCCTACACTTAAGCTCTCCTTCTTTCATCTGAAATGGTAGAAAAAGGACATGGAGGTGTTACGGGGCTATTTGTCACTCCATCAAGCTGGGGATAACCTCACGCTAAAGTGGACACCTAACCAGCTCATCAATGGTACGCTGGGGGACTGCGACCTGGAGAAAAGGTTGGGCCAAACTCAGAAATCACAGCTCTTAGGAAAGAGAAGCATTTAGTGACATGTTGGAACTGATCTGAGCTAAAATGACTGCCTCTGAACCTGAAATTTTTTTTTCACTTTCAGTATTTATTGGGACTATGCACTGACTGTTCCTCTGCGCCAGATTGTTTGCATCCACTGTCACCAACGGCGTAAGTATACACATTGAGAGTTATTTTTGAACTGCAGCATGAGATAATAGTGTTTTAAATGCTGTCGCCTGATTGGACTATTAATCTCTTAAGGTGCAAATTGCTGCAGCTTTAAAATCTGGCTTTTATTTTTGGTGAATGCTTATTTGCCTCTCACAGAAACAGTGAAAAACTGTGCTACACAACCCACTCTATAGTTCATCTTATGTGTTTTTCTGTATGAACTTTTTATTTCCATGATGCAGCTGATTGTGGTGGGACGCTGGTACTCGTCAGTCAGGATGGGATCCAGAGGCCGCCACTGCACTTTCCCCCCGGCGGTCACCTCCTGGCCTTCCTCTCCTGTCTGGAAACTGGACTTCTACCACGAGGTCAACTGGAACCTCCCCTCTGGTCCCAGAAAGGCAAGGTAACAACAATTATTAACTAGTCAGTTCAGTTAATTTATATAGTGCCAATTCACAACAAATGTTGTCTCCAGGCACTTTACAAAAACAATCAACTTAATTCAGTCACACATACATTTCAGTTGATCCTAGTTATCAAACAGTACAGTAATTCTCCAAAATAGTTTAAAATGTTTATATCTAAGGAAACCCAGCAGATTGCATATAGTCATTGACTTTACATCAATCCTTCTTACCGAGCATGCATGTAGTCATAGTGGAGAGGAAAAACTCCGTTTTAACAGGAAGAAACCTCCAGCAGAACCGGAAGTAGGCCATCTGACACATCCAACTAGAGGTTTGAGAAAACAGAGCAGAGACACAAGAATAAACAGATGAACTGATGTAGGATTATTTCGATGTCCATTAAAGTAAAAAGTTAATAGCAGGAGAGGGAGAATGATTAGTTGATGGCAGCATTATATCAGCTGATGCCCTCCTCTAGGAAGGAATCGCAGTCAATCAGAACACCAGACCTGGTGTATCTTCTATGGAGAGAAAAATAACTGAAAGAAAACAAAAAGTTAATAGCTGAAATTACAGCAAATAGTTAAATTGGAGAGGAGTAGAGGAAGAAAGTGAGAAAAAGTTATCAGTTTTTCCTCTAGTAGCCTAAGCCTATACCAGCATATCTACAGAGATAGACCAGGATAAGCTAGGCCAGTCTAACTATAAGCTTTATCAAAAATGAGCATTTTAAGTCTAGTTCTAAAAGTAGACTGGGTGTCTGCCTCTTAAACTGGGAGCTGGTTCCACAGGAGAAGAGCCTGAGAACTAACCTTAGCCTGGGATTTAGCAGTGGAAGAATAAAAGTCAATAATTGCGTAGATTTTCTAGCCTATTCCAAACCATCTGGCTCGCAGTGAGGAGAACCCAGTATCTTAAGTCTGATATTGAAGTCCACTTGTGTCTTGAAGGGAAAAGTGTTCCCTAAGTTGCGGAAGAGGAGCAGCGCAGCACGCCTCATGGAGCAGGACAGGAACGGTGAGGAGCAGACAGCTGCTGACTACGTCTTTCGCATCGTCTACCCAGGATACCGATACGATGCTAGTGAGTAACCACTTGACACCATCTTATCTGTAAAACATCACCAGGGCAGACGTGCTCATGAAGTAAAGCCGTTCTTTCTGTTGCTAACACTTATTTCTGTTTGAGGTGTATGGCTTGCTACTGTAAAGTCAGGTCGTTTCTTTCCGAGGCTTGTAGGGCAACCCTTTTCTAATTCCATTCTCTGTTGTTTCGCTGGTGTAAGCAGTCACTATAAACTACCACCACACCACGGGCAGCCGCGCACCGTCGCTGGATGACGATGAGGAAGAGGAAGATAGACTCCATGCTATGATCTCAATGATCTGCTCGCGGAACCTCACAGACCCTAATGTCTTGAAAGGTTTTTATCACCTTAACACACCACCAAACCTGCTGCCCCATCCCCACCCCTTAGACCTCACTCAAGCTTCAGACCCTTCCCTCCCCACCTCCCTCGTCCTCCGCCCACCTCTCCGTGTCCTCTTTCGCTTTCCCTCCTTCCCCTACCTAGCCTCTCACCCCCCACAGCTTTGCCTGCCTGTCTGTGTGCTGCCTGAAGCTGAGCCCAGCAGTGAGGAGAAGGCTAGGTCTGATCAAACTATCAGGGACTTGGGGAATTAGAAATGTGGTCCGAAACTCTGACCTGCTGCTACCAAATTTAGCTGATCCTATTTTCTCTTGTAGAACTTTTAATTAATTGAATTAAGATTTTCTTACAAAGATGGCAGACAGTATGTTGATGATTTAGGGAGCTTCTGTATAAGTCGACATTTTAAACTGTATTTAATTTATCATTAGATTTAAGGAACCTCCATGATTAGTTGGTTGTTAATATCGTGTAAGACTGCAACTAAGGATTAGTTTATTAATCAATTGTTCTATTGATTAATTAGATAAACACTTTGGCACATTCTTCTGATTTTCCATTTGCCCACTGAAGCCTTTTTAAATACAATATTATAAATATATAAAGAGATTTTTAAATGAGAAAATAAACCTTTTGTTAGCTAAAATCCAATAACAGCTTTCCTTAAACACTTGATAATTTGTAGCAAACGATCCATCTACAGCTAAAAAAACATCAACATGTGAAAAGCTCAGTCTTTTCTGTGAGACTTACCATCAGTACAGAGTAGGATTGATCTGGTGGTATTTTTTTTTGATTAAACAAGTAATAATTGGATAGCAAAAGATGCTCAATAGGAAATTTATTTTTAGAGAATTTGAATCAGCTAAAACTGCCATTTGACAAGTTCTGGTTAGAACACATTTACAGGAAAAAAAAAGTTTTTAATCTTATTAATCTTTTGCATTTAAGCTTTTAATGCAAAATGTATATATTTTTGTAACGGTTTGGCTTAATTAATGCTCTTAGTGTGCTGTTGCTTCAGCAAATGGCCTTTTTTAGAGTTTGTGTAATCCATTTAATAATTAATGAATTACTAAATTAGTTGACAATTATTTCAATAATCGATTCATCACAATTTATCCAACCTATCGTTTCAGTTCTAATATAATTAGGTCAATTCTGTTAAATATCTTCTTACAACTTTTGTAATTTTTGTACATTTGATTTTGCAAACATGTAACTGAGACAGAAAAAAGCTAACTTTATGTAACAACCACCACACCAAAGAATGTTGCAAATAACATGACCGTATAATGGGTACATGCGGATTGGAAGATTGGCTTTTCGATTTTTGACTGGCTGGTTTACCATGGGAGTTAGTCAAGCTGATTTCTCACCTGCTGATTTTGTTGTGGCTTTTCCCACATTTGATGTATTTTCTTCATTCCCACGTCAGTGACTCTGCTGTTGCCCACCATGGGTAACTGGGACAATGTACACATATTATATGTCAATACATTACACAAATCATTCAGAAAAAATACAGTTTCACTGACTTCTTGGTAACCTTTTTAACCCAGGGGTCCCCAAAGTTTTTCCTGTGAGGGCCACATAACATTTCCCTTCTCTGGTGGCGAGCCGGAGTCAGTTTGTAACAGAAAAAGTGTGACGATTGCAGGAGTGCCTAAATGTAAAAATTTATTGTTTTCCAGAAAGCACAATCAAATGACCCACTCTGGATTCTTCACAGAACAAAAGTCAGGAAATAAATAATAACACTATTAATGAAATAAATAATAATCAAATAACCCTCTCTGGGTTCTTCACAGAAAAAATTCAGGAAATAACACTATTTATGAAATACATACCATATTTTACGGACTATAAGCCGCAACCCCAGAGTTAAAAAAAACAACAACAAAAAAAACAGTAAACATACACATATAAGCCACACCGGGCTATAAACCGCAGATATCTCTGCCACTCTAGGTTTTCCACAACGATGCAGCAGCACGCAGCAGACGGGGGCAGACACTCAAAATTTGAGTCATAATAGATCAATTGAATATCACATTTATTACGGTTGAAAAAGAAAAAGTTGCCAAGTTTAGATTTAACTGAACTGATTACGTAAGTTTCCTAACGGTAACTGTAACAGTAAAAGTGCTGATCCTTCGTGTCTGCTACTAGCATGTGCTAAATGAAAATGGGCGCTTTCTTCTTCTTCTTTAGATTTCAACGGCAGCTTGCATCCATTATTGTTGTACTACTGCCATCTATCGGATCCTAATATCTATACCTCAAATTCTCATAATGATCCCAGTATTATTTAAACAACCAAAA
>NW_006800681.1:62343-65515 GCF_000485575.1 Poecilia formosa | reverse complement strand
ATAATATTGTTTCAATACCTTTTGACACTGATTTAATGGAAATGACTAATAGTGCACACTATTTCCTGCCATAGATAGATACACTTTATTTTCAAAAGAACACATAACACTGGAACTGATAAACTAAATAAACAAAACAACCAAAAACAAGAATAAAATGGATTCTCAGTCTCCATTAACAAAAAACATACTTGAATAAAAAGTAAACAACATGAAGCCAAAGTGGAAATAAATATTGCATTCAACCAAAAGAGTGGAGATTATGAAGTCTGTATACTATATTGCTCTTCAGTAATCACTAGATTTAAATGGAAAAGATGGGCACATCCGACTATCTAATGCAGTAGTTCACACTGCACGATTTTTTGCCCCCATATTCCCCTTAAGATAATCTTAGATCGTTGGCTGATCTAAGATTGTCGCTGGTGATTTCGTAACCGATCATCCTGCAGTGTGATTTAGATCGTCGTGGCCGCTCCGATCTAAATCAGGGGTTTTCCCCGACTGGGAGCTTAACGCAGCCTGTTGAATGTGACAGGTAGTGTTTGTTATTACGCAATAGTCAGCCCCACCCTTATCTCACCTCCGACTGACTACTGACCAGTTCTCTGTCTAACAGGTCCGGAAAATCTCTGAAACCCGGGTCTTACCCTAGAATAGGTTTATAGGAGATATTCTATTTAAACTGGCGGCGGAAAAGACTAGTCTAGCTCTAACTACCTACGAATCCAGAAGTTATGACCCTTTTCAGTTGAGAAACAGTCAGCTGAGTAGCCCTCACAGCTGCATAGCTTCAACAACCACTCCTGTTAACAGTAGCTCTTTTCCTGAAAATAACGGCACTTGTTAACGGCTAGATTAGATTTAGTGACTTAGATTTAAGTCCCAGGGTCATTATTTTAACACTCACCAAAGGAAAGTACGAAGCCACCACATCTCTAGAATCATGTATGCTAGTTTTTGTCATAAAATGGTGTGGTAGGTGGTGAGGAGAGACGCCGAGACCCAGATTATAGTGATGATGAGGAGTTTAATGATGAGCTCACAGTCCAGAAAACAGGCAGCACGGCAGAGAAGCAAACAGCTAATACCGGTAGCACTGACAAAGACTGAAATTGCGAGCTAGGCTAACCAGGACTTAGTAGTTCCACTGGAGAGCTTCGACCTAACAGACAGCAACACAAGACATCACTTGACAAGGACCTGACGAGGAACACAGACAACAGGTGGGTTTAAATACACATGGGGTAATTAAGGGAATGAGACACACCTGGGAAACAATCAACGGGGAAGACNGCATCCATTATTGTTGTACTACTGCCATCTATCGGATCCTAATATCTATACCTCAAATTCTCATAATGATCCCAGTATTATTTAAACAACCAAAAAATCTTCTTTTTCCCCTCAATGCCATTTAACTTATCAACAACATTCTCAAATTTCAATTCCCTATTAAAACCTAATTTCGTTTTAATGGGCGCTTTCTTCTTTTATTTCCAATTTTGTCTTCCTGCTTCACTTCCTGCTAAAGAGCCCCATGGTGGTTGAAGAAAAATCCACATATAAGCCACACTGGGCTATAAGCCGCAAGGTTCGAAGCTTAGGAAAAAAGTAGTAGCTTATAGTCCGGAAAATACGGTATATGAAAAAAAATCTAAATGCTCTCTGGTATTGTTCAGGGGGCCGGACCAAATGTGGAGGTGGGCCGGATCTGGCCCACGGGCCGTAGTTTGGAGACCACTGCTTTAACCCTTTGATCACTGTCAAAGGGTTAAAAGTTCAGCTGAACTGGAAGTGATGGGATCCCTTTTTGAATATACTTTTCTTAATGTGTTCAATACTAATGACCAGGGGCGCCGCTAGGAATTGTGGGCCCCTTGACAAAAAATTTGTTTGGGCCCCCCCGCGCAGCTGCTGTTACAATTTTTTGAGTCTATTTGACCCATAAAAAGCGCCACAATTTTAAAGGCTTGCATCTGCTTTGCTTTCTTTGGTTCAATACTGATAATTAGCACAATATTTACTATTCATGAATTTAACATCCAACAGCCCACATCCAGTATGCAATTAGGTTGCTTACATTTTTTCTTAGTTTTAGATTACTGAAATGTCTGTCCCCACGAGCAACAGTCAAAAGCAACGTGCAGCTACACATAAAGCAATCCAGACTTCTCAAAAATGCTATGTAGTTGCATTTTATTCAAGCTGCAGTACATAACTTTAATAAAAATATGTTTTCTCCATATTTGTTAAAGCTGTTACAATGTCGTAACAGTTTGTTATGAGACAGATAATCTGTGAAAACAATCAATCTCCTCCATCTCCTTCCTGAATTACTATTACTGGTTAAAGTAATGCACCGTTCTGACCAAAAACAACCAATCAGAACTAGTGGGACGCTCTTAGCACTATCAGTTAGCCTCATTCACTTACTGCTAAATGTGCTAATGGTGGAGAAACAACCTATCATTACAAGAAACCGTTTATCTGCCGTCATTGGTAGCTATGCTAACTAAACTGAGCATTCACAGTTTGAATCTGCACAGCTCTGTGCTATGCTAGCTGCATCATGGCACAAATCGAGGGGGAGGAAGAATGAGTAGCACCACTTGAGATTGTGATTGACAGCACTAAAATTCTCCTGCCACTGACTGGTTGTTTCTAGCACTGGGAGAAAGCAGAGGAAATAGATTTTTCACAGATTACCTCTCATACCATACTGTCACAACTAGGCCTGTCACGATAACAAATTTTGCTGAGCGATTAATTGTCTAAAAAATTATTGCGATAAACGATAATATTGTTTCAATACCTTTTGACACTGATTTAATGGAAATGACTAATAATACACACTATTTCCTGCCATAGATAGATACACTTTATTTTCAAAAGAACACATAACACTGGAACTGATAAACTAAATAAACAAAACAACCAAAAACAAAAATAAAATGGATTCTCAGTCTCCATTAACAAAAACCGTACTTGAGTAAACAACATAAAGCTAAAGTGGAAATAAATACTGCATTCAACAGTGCATATTATGAAGTCTGTATATTGCTCTTCAGTAATCACTAGGTTTAAATGGAGAAGATGGGCACATCTGACTACCTAATGCAGTAAGTAGTTCACACTAGACGAGTTTTTGCCCCTATTTTCCCCTCAAGTT
>NW_006800681.1:54586-59887 GCF_000485575.1 Poecilia formosa | reverse complement strand
GCGGGTCAGGCGGTCGCTGCCGCCACCACAGCAGGAGGCTCTTGGGCCCGTAGGGCCGGCTGCCGGTCCTGGATGGCCGGCAGAGGGGCCGGCTGGCAGGAGGCTCGGACGGAGAAGGAAACTCTGGAGCGCCGGCAGGACGGCCGGTTGAAGGCTCTGGAGCCCGAGACTCGGGGGGGCTGCACTCCGGCAGCAGACTCGGGGAGCTCGGGGGGCTGCGCTCCGGCAGCAGACTCGGGGAGCTCGGGGGGCTGCGCTCCGGCAGCAGACTCGGGGAGCTCGGGGGGCTGCGCACCGGCAGAGGACTCGGGGAGCTCTGGAGTGGGCGGATGCACGTCAGCAGCAAACGCAGGAAACTCTGGAGCGGGCGGCTGCACGTCAGCAGCGAACGCAGGAAACTGGAGCGGGCGGCTGCACGTCAGCAGCGAACGCAGGAAACTCTGGAGCGGGCAGCTGCACGTCAGCAGCGAACGCAGGAAACTCTGGAGCGGGCCACGCCACTAGCCTTGCCGCTTGCTGCCCAGGCGCCAGCCTGGCTACTTGGAACCCCATCACCACGGGGACTGTGGCGATAGGAGACGGTCTGACGGTGGCGGCTGGAGAGGAGGCAGGAACTGGTGGAGGTGGCGTGAACGATGAGAGTGACGGAGCTCTGAACGGTGAGGTGAATACTTTCTTTGTGAGGAATTCTTCGTGCATTTCTTGAATAAGGTCCAGCATGAACGGGTCGTTATGGATCATGTTGAACAGACAACTGAAATCCTCCTCGTATTCGATGTTGTAAATGTCCGATGATTTAAGGAATGGTTAAGCGGGTGGAGCTGCTGGGGTGTTTACTGGGTCCATGATGATGGCGTTCCTCTTCGGTTTTGGTCGGGTCCTTCTGTCATAAAATGGTGTGGTAGGTGGTGAGGAGAGACGCCGAGACCCAGGTTATAGTGATGATGAGGAGTTTAATGATGAGCTCACAGTCCGGAAAACAGGCAGCACGGCAGAGAAGCAAACAGCTAATACAGGTAGCACTGACAAAGACTGAAATTGCGAGCTAGGCTAACCAGGACTTAGCAGTTCCACTGGAGAGCTTCGACCTAACAGACAGCAACACAAGACAGCAATTGACAAGGACCCGACGAGGAACACAGACAACAGGTGGGTTTAAATACACACGGGGTAATTAGGGAATGAGACACACCTGGGATACAATCAACGGGGAAGACGCAGAGACAGACTCACGGAACAGGACTACACAGAAAAACTCAAAAACAAACACACAGAAACACGGATCGTGACAGTTTTACTGTAATCAGGGAAAACTACAATGATCAAACGACTCAATTAATCTCAATGTCCACAAGTTCCATTGGTAATTTTAGTATGTAATTTATTAAGCAAGCTTTAGCAGGGGTAAATGACGAGCAGATTTACTTTCAGAGATTACAAACTTGCACTAAAACAATAAATTCAAATTAAAATCAATCATAACCTATTCTCATTTCTATCCCTATCCTGTGTCACCAGTTTAGCTAAGCGAGGCTATTTGGGGGGCAGTTCAACTCACACCCGGTGGCAATTGATCTCGGTAGCTGAAATCTTCAGATGTCCTTGGTCAGAGTCTCTGTCCTGGCGGAGCAAAGTCCTCTTTTCAGAATAGAAGCAAAGCAGAACTGTCCGTTGTCCTTCAAACGCACAGAATCTTNTGAGTCTATTTGACCCATAAAAAGCGCCACAATTTTAAAGGCTTGCATCTGCTTTGCTTTCTTTGGTTCAATACTGATAATTAGCACAATATTTACTATTCATGAATTTAACATCCAACAGCCCACATCCAGTATGCAATTAGGTTGCTTACATTTTTTCTTAGTTTTAGATTACTGAAATGTCTGTCCCCACGAGCAACAGTCAAAAGCAACGTGCAGCTACACATAAAGCAATCCAGACTTCTCAAAAATGCTATGTAGTTGCATTTTATTCAAGCTGCAGTACATAACTTTAATAAAAATATGTTTTCTCCATATTTGTTAAAGCTGTTACAATGTCGTAACAGTTTGTTATGAGACAGATAATCTGTGAAAACAATCAATCTCCTCCATCTCCTTCCTGAATTACTATTACTGGTTAAAGTAATGCACCGTTCTGACCAAAAACAACCAATCAGAACTAGTGGGACGCTCTTAGCACTATCAGTTAGCCTCATTCACTTACTGCTAAATGTGCTAATGGTGGAGAAACAACCTATCATTACAAGAAACCGTTTATCTGCCGTCATTGGTAGCTATGCTAACTAAACTGAGCATTCACAGTTTGAATCTGCACAGCTCTGTGCTATGCTAGCTGCATCATGGCACAAATCGAGGGGGAGGAAGAATGAGTAGCACCACTTGAGATTGTGATTGAAAGCACTAAAATTCTCCTGCCACTGACTGGTTGTTTCTAGCACTGGGAGAAAGCAGAGGAAATAGATTTTTCACAGATTACCTCTCATACCATACTGTCACAACTAGGCCTGTCACGATAACAAATTTTGCTGAGCGATTAATTGTCTAAAAAATTATTGCGATAAACGATAATATTGTTTCAATACCTTTTGACACTGATTTAATGGAAATGACTAATAATACACACTATTTCCTGCCATAGATAGATACACTTTATTTTCAAAAGAACACATAACACTGGAACTGATAAACTAAATAAACAAAACAACCAAAAACAAAAATAAAATGGATTCTCAGTCTCCATTAACAAAAAACGTACTTGAATAAAAAGTAAACAACATGAAGCCAAAGTGGAAATAAATATTGCATTCAACCAAAAGAGTGCAGATTATGAAGTCTGTATACTATATTGCCCTTCAGTAATCACTAGATTTAAATAGAAAAGATGGGCACATCCAACTACCTAATGCAGTAGTGCACACTACACGATTTTTTGCCCCCATGTCCCCCTTAAGATAATCTTAGATCGTTGGCCGATCTAAGATTGTCGCTGGTGATTTTGTAACTGATCATCCTGCAGTGTGATTTAGATCGTCGTGGCCGCTCCGATCTAAATCAGGGGTTTTCCCTGACTGGGAGCTTAACGCAGCCTGTTGAATGTGACAGGTAGCCAATCAGAAAGCGCAGATTCTCCTCCATGCTTTCTGAGGGGAAATTACGGAGGGAAATCCCAAACAGCTGACACAGCGCAACCCGAAGTCCAGCAGACATCGGAGATGATATGTGGAAACAACATTAATATTTATTTCACATTTTGTGCAAAGAATATAGAAATGACAAGGGGAGGAGTTGGAGCCAAATTGTTACCGCAGTTGATGAACCCGGTAACTTTTCAGCTGCTCTTTGTTAACGTGACATAAATAGGTTATAATGATTTTCATTCAGTCAGGACTTTACGCTGACTCTAGCCACATGCATCACAGGTAGATTCTAGTAAAGCATAGATTAATGCCTGATATTAAAATTTGTTAACTGGACTTATAGCCATTATTTTGGGCTTCAAGTCCAAAATAATGCCTGTGTGGCTGAACACCACACAGCACGATCGAACCCGATCGAACCGTTATACTTAGGATTTCTGTTGGCTAATGTGTGATCTCTCAGGTTTTGAAAATGGGCCGACAACTCGTGTCGTGTGCGCTGGACATTACACTAAGGAAATAGGAAGGGAGGGTCAGTGGAGAGCACCGGAGTTGAGCCTTTTTTCATTCAGTGTCATTAAGAGAAAGAAAAAAAAGGAAGGAAGAGACGATAAAGCCGATGATTAAAATGAGGTCGATAGGTTTAATTTATCGTGCGATTAATTGATTTATCGTTTATCATTATGTCACAACATAATGACAGTATTAACAAATATGTGAAAAAAAAATATTTATATAAAAGTGACATACTGCAGCTTTAATTTTACTCAGGAGAGGAGGGGAAGAGAATAATCTAGTCCAGATTTGAAGTGTCTAGGAGTTGTAATTTTTTTAATTTGAGCAGTTCTAGTATGAAAGAGATGCAAAACAATGGTGAAAATCGAACTTTGAGTTTTCACAAATCATTAAAAGGTTTCACAAATCCCAAACATGGTTTTAAATATCCAGCTTGAAGAGGAGAATAATCTAGTCGAGGTTTGAAGTGTTTAGGAGTTGTAGTTTTTTAATTAGAGCAGTTCTAGTATCAAAGAGATGCAAAAAATTGGTGAAAATCAAACTTTATTGACTTTTCACAAATCAGAAAATTTTTCACAAATTCCAAACATGGTTATAAAGATTCTTCTTGAAGAGGAGAATAATCTAGTTCAGATTTGAAGTGTCTAGGTGTAGTAGTTTTTTAATTAGAGCAGTTCTAGTATGAAAGAGATGCAAAAAATTGGTGAAAATCGAACTTTATTGACTTTTCACAAATCAGAAAATGTTTCACAAATCCCAAACATGGTTATAAATATTCAGCTTGAAGAGGAGAATAATCCAGTCCAAGTTTCAAGTGATTATGTGTTGTAGTTTTTTAACTAGAGTCGGTTAAAGATGCGAAAGGTAGTGAAAAATTAGGTGGAATCGCCTGTTAGCTATCGGAAGATAGAATTGGAAACCAACTTCAGCTTCATAATATGACGATGTTGCAATTTTTTTCCTTAATTCATTAGATGCCAGTGAAAAGGTGGCAAACAGTAGTTTGTAGCTCAGCTAATTATGCTAAATGGTTGATAATCTCTCACAGTCTACTCACCTCTCTTGGAGAAAAACTGGGTTATAAATTAACACTCTTGCCTTTTTCTCTCTCTCCCTCTCTTTTTTTTTGAAAACCTGATTTTATAACTTTTCTTAGCATAGTAACTGCCACAATCGTTCGTGTTTTCCACTGACGTCACTCTCAAGCAGAGGCGCTGCCGTGAATCTTGGGCCCCCTGAAAAAAAATTAAATTGGGCCCCCTCCCCCAACACAGCTGCTGTTACAATTTCTTGAGTCTATCTGACCCATCAAAAGCATCATAATTTCAAAGGCTTGCAACTGCCTTGCTTTCTTTGGTCCAATACTGATAACAAGTACAATATTTACTGCTCATGAATTTTACATGCAAGAGTCTATGACAAAAAAAATAAAATAATTATATATATATGTAGCAGCTCCCCAGCACTTGAATTAATTTGCGCAGTCTCGACGGGTGATTTTCAAGGTTTGTTTATTTTCTTTGATGCGGATCATCAGTCACCACTCCTATCTCAGTCATCTCAATCACCTTGATTGCCATAGTCACCGTGAAAACTAAACAGATATACAAATATTAGAATATAAACATAAACTTACAACACAAACAAAA
>NW_006800681.1:52064-54576 GCF_000485575.1 Poecilia formosa | reverse complement strand
TTGATGTCACCTGTGTAATCAGTTTTAAAGATAACTTTATTTATTGTTATTATTAAACTAAAATCTCCAGAATGGGGAAGTGGGCTGAGCTCGACTTTTCTCGACACCCCCTCCTTGAGGTCAGACCTTTCACATGCTGGGAACCCAACACCCTCCTGCAGGTCTGCGTCCTCATCCTCTGGAAAGAGAAGATGGTCTTCTGGGATTTGAAGATGCAGATCCTCTGTTGTCACCAAGGCCACAGCAGCCGATGTGAAGATGCAGATTCTCAAAACTCCACTGCTCTTTGACAGTAGCCAATCAGAAAGCGCAGATTCTCCTCCGTGCTTTCTGAGGGGACATTACGGAGGGAAATCCCAAACAGCTGACACAGCGCAACCCGAAGTCCAGCGGACATCGGAGATGATATGTGGAAACAACATTAATATTTATTTCACATTTTGTGCAAAGAATATAGAAATGACAAGGGGAGGAGTTGGAGCCAAATTGTTACTGCAGTTGATGAACCCGGTAACTTTTCAGCTGCTCTTTGTTAACGTGACATAAATAGGTTATAATGATTTTCATTCAGTCAGGACTTTACCCTGACTCTAGCCACATGCATCACAGGTAGATTCTAGTGAAGCATTGATTAATGCCTGATATTAAAATTAGTTAACTGGACTTATAGCCATTATTTTGGGCTACAAGTCCAATAAAAAGTCTAATCTTTTACGTCATCCATAGCCGCGTTAATCCAGTGAAACTTAGAAATGTAGGTATTAATTTTGTGCTATGATCCACAGCAAAGGGAAAGAGCAAGAAAGTACTTTCTTGGCACACGCACTTTCTACGTGTGCCAAGCTACATGCAGACTCGTTGCCATAGCAACTGACAACAATGCCACTTCATGTTTTAGGATTTAACACCAAAAAAACTAGATTGGCTACCACTTCTACTTTACTGTATTACTTGTATATATAAACTGTAGCCCACAAAACTCACATTTCATTAAAAAACTAAACAAAAACATCTTATTGCTGTCTTACCTTTACTTATCAATGAAATCCATGCACCGCTAATTCTGCACAAGAATATCTGTTAATCCAAAGCCAAGTCTATCCTTGGCATGTCTTTTCTACTCCGTTTAAGAATCGTCAAACTGTCTCGAAGCAAAACTTCCTCCATATTTGGTCCGACCCCCTGAACAATACCAAAGAGCATTTAGATGTTTTTTCATATACCCTATTTTCCAGACTAAGCTGCTACTTTTTTCCTAAGCTTTGAACCTTGCAGCTTATAGCCCAGTGTGGCTTATATGTGGATTTTCCTTCCACCACCAGGGGGCTCTTTAGCAGGAAGTGAATCATTGGAGTCAAAATTGGAAATAAAAGAAAAAAGCGCCCATTAAAACGAATTAGGTTTTAATGGGGAATTGAAATTTGAGAATTTTGTTGATCAGTTAAATAGCATTGAGGGGAAAAAGAAGATTGTTTGGTTGTTTAAATAATGCTGGGATCATTATGAGAATTTGAGGTATAGATATTAGGATCCGATAGATGGCAGTAGTGCAACAATAATGGATGCAAGCTGCCGCTGAAATCTAAAGAAGAAGAAGAAAGCGCCCATTTTCATTTAGCACATGCTAGTAGCAGACACGAAGGATCAGCACTTTTACTGTTACAGTTACCATTAGGAAACTTCCATAATCAGTTCAGTTAAATCTAAACTTGGCAACTTTTTCTTTTTCAACCATAATAAATGTGATATTCAATTGGCCTGTTATGACTCAAATTTTGAGTGTCCGCCCCCGTCTGCTGCGTGCTGCTGCATCGTTGTGGAAAATCTAGAGCGGCAGAGATAACTGCGGTTTATAGCCCGGTGTGGCTTATATGTGTATGTTTACTGTTTTTTTTTTTTTTTTAAACTCTGGGGTTGCGGCTTATAGTCCAGAAAATACGTTATTTATTTCATAAATAGTGTTATTTCCTGAATTTTTTCTATGAAGAACCCAGAGAGGGTTATTTGATTATTATTTATTTCATTAATAGTGTTATTATTTATTTCCTGACTTTTGTTCTGTAAAGAACCCAGAGAGGGTTATTTGATTGTGGTTTCTGGAAAACAATAAATTTTTACATTTAGGCACTCCTGCAGTCATCACACTTTTTCTGTTACAAACTGACTCCGGCCCACCACCAGAGAAGGGAAAAGTTATGTGGCCCTCACAGGAAAAAGTTTGGGGACCCCTGATGTATGGCCAGCTCCATGGCTAGCTCACATTGTCTTACTCTGCAGTTGTGCAGTCACAATATCTGGGATCATGAGCGCCCCCTGCCATGAGGCAAGAGAGCTGCCTGCCTCATCTTGATTCTGTTTTCTGCCGTTTCTGATCACTCCTCCGCACACAAAACACGATACACACACAGTTGGTGACAAAAACAAAATAACACTGTACATTACTGACATAAGCTAGATTATGGAAAATCAGTCCATATATTAAATGTTTTTTAGCCATTTCATTGCTGGCGTA
>NW_006800681.1:32881-51638 GCF_000485575.1 Poecilia formosa | reverse complement strand
ATATTTCATTCATTCAGATCTACGATGTGTTATTTGAGTGTTCCCTTTATTTTTTTGAGCAGTGTATATATATGTGTGTGTGTGTGTGTGTGTGTGTGTGTGTGTGTGTGTGTGTGTGTGTGTATTAGTTTGCGATCAAAAGAAACCAGACTGGAACCAGCAGTTTTAGAGCTCTCAATATTTTTTCTTTTATCTTCAGCTTCACACACTTCAGTTCAGTTTACAGTTTATCATGTCAATCAAACAAGAGGAGGGAGAATCTCCCTCTCATCTGAACCACCTGGCTTTTAAGGAATTGACTTCCACCAGGACTAATTCAGAGGGGTGGAGACATTCACATTTTCAGAAATAAAGAACATTTGT
The DNA here is from genome assembly GCF_000485575.1 of Poecilia formosa. Classification (NCBI taxonomy): domain Eukaryota; kingdom Metazoa; phylum Chordata; class Actinopteri; order Cyprinodontiformes; family Poeciliidae; genus Poecilia; species Poecilia formosa. The sequence continues at coordinate 51,275 of NW_006800681.1, read as the reverse complement.
ACTAAATTATTCCTATAAAAAAATGTCTACACAATTACAATTAACTCAAACAAAGCTAGAAACAAAAACAATCTGGCGTGCTTCCATGGCAGCACATGACCAGGTGACCTCAAAGAGAGGAGAAGATGATTAAAACAAGTAAATAAATCAAATTACTTCCTCAAAGCACTTGATGACCTGGTCTTTTCAGGGTTTTTAATTTAGGGACTAATTTGTTATGATTTATTGTATGTGTCATTTACTTGGTGCTGACATCTTGCTTAAATGCTGTGTCAGCAGCCCCATTAGAAATGCTTACTTAACTTAGGAGCAATGTTGATGTGTTCAATACTTATTTTATGTGTCGAATATGTCTCTAACCTTGATCTGAAGTTAAGTAATCTTTGTTGATGTATTTAGATGCAAGTAATGCATGCATTTAATAAAAACATAAAGGTTCCCTTGAAATTTGATTTTCAATTTAGAACGTGAGACATTTCCCACTAACTTTGTCTGCTGCTGATATAAAAGTTTAACTTTCCCACAGTAATGACTCATTCATTTGAATGGGTTGTGTCTTATTAATGCAGGCATACACACAGAATTGTGCAGCGTTTAAATGTTCTGAATGTAGATTGTTTTTAGCCGGTGTTGCTAATGGTAGCTATGCACCACTGGCAGATCCCACTGGGTTTTCTCACTTGTAAATATAACAAAAACAAAGTTGTGGGCAACTTCCAAAATAAATGAAATGCATGGTTATTGCTGAAGACATTTTATTTGAATTTGTCCTGTGTGAGGCTCAAGCCTAAAAAACTCCAACAGCAACTAAATGATCTGAAACCTATTGTAGAGTTGAGCCTGAATGTCAGATTTCTTCACTGAATGTGTTGGAACTTACACACTGGTTGTTAGGGTTTGGTCAGATGAGGATGTGCTTAGCTCCGTTTTATAAGGGATTGAGACTGTATCAAAAGATCTCTTTTGATACAGAATCAGATTATCAGAAGTGACATGTTTTAAAATATCAAACAGCTATTCAAAGTTTCAGAAAGGCTTTGCTCTTCTCCAACAAATCTAGGAAGTCTATGTTGATTAACTGGAAATTTGGTCATATTGCAACTAGGGCTATAGTGATACAATAATCTCACGATGCGATACACGATATTCTGCTCATGATATGATATATATTGCGATATTCAGCAAACGATAAAATTCAATACACTTTTGCGATTTTCTGAAATATTTTAGAGGGACAGAGTAATTTTGGTGACATTTTGTGACTGTTATAGAGTTGGATTGAATTAATTTAACTGAAAACTAATTAAAAGCACCAACTACACAATACCTGGCTCTGGTTGGACAAGGACACAGACTTAAAGTCGACAGCTGGACAAAATGAATCAAAGAAGTGGTGAGAAAACATGTTTCTTTTAATTGAAACAGTACAAACTATAGCTTACATGCATTTTAAAGTAAATAAAGTGCACCCCTGCTCTAAATAGCTTGATACCTTTTTAACCTTGACACTTAACATCTGAAGGAATCACTCTAAGTCTGATGACCTAATCACTCTCCCGGCAAAGCAAGCAGTGAGTGAGCAAGGTGACAGTTGGATGTTACGATACTTGTGGATGAATATCGATTTTTTTCTAGGAAAGAAAATATCAATATATATCGCAAAATCGATATTATTACACAGCCCTAATTGCAACAGAATAAACACAGTCATGCATAGTGATGTTAGACATTAGGATCCATGGCCAATTGATGTGCAAACATTAAAAGGTTGTATGAGTGGTGAACACTGAAATCAGATTAAAAAATAGTGGCGCTATATTCGTGTCTCTCACCCATTGACTGCTATGGGAGCCTTGAACACTCGAAAAGGGCATAAGAGGTACAGAACATCAGGTGAATTGTTAATATTCATTTAATGCACTTGTAGTATCAGCATGGTCTATAGCAGGGGTGGGCAATCCTGATCCTCGAGGGCCAGTGTCCTGCAACTCTTAGATGTCTCCCTGGTCCAACACACTTGAATCCAATAGCTGAATCACCTCCTAAGTGCAGTCTAGTTCTCAAGTGTCCTGCTAACGACCTCATTATTTGACTCAGGTGTGTTGAAGTAGAGATGCATCTAAAAGTTGCAGGAGACTGGCCCTTGAGGCCTGGAGTTGCCCACCCCTGGTCTATAGTAATGCAATAAGCACATAAAAAAACATACACACCTCTGATAAAATGTAAAAAAATATATTTTTTGTCACTTAGAAAAATTAGTCCATGATAAATAATTTCATACTTTTTCACACCACTATAAGAGCCAATTGGTCTGGTGGGTTGGTGCTTATATAGAGTGCTTAATAGGTGAGAGGGGGGTTGTACCCTTAACAGGTAACCAGTTCATCACTTTGGAAACAACCATCGAGACAAACACATACACCACACCCACACTCATGCATACACACATGCACACACACACACACATGTTTGTGTTGCTATCTTTGTGGGGACTTTCCATTGACTTCCATTCATTTCTACAGCCTAAACCTTACATTTACCCTTTTCCTAACCCTACCCATCACATACCTAACCCTAACCGTAACCAAAACTCAATTCATACCTTAGTCCTAACTCTGACCCCTGACCCAAAAACAGGGTTTCCCCTCGTGGGGACCAGGCTCCGGTCCCCACAAGGAGCAATTGGTCCCCACATATTGACAATTTATGTCAGGAAAATCGTCCCCACAAGGTATTACAAACAAACGCACACGCGCGCGCACGCGCACACACACACACACACACACACACACACACACACACACACACATGCACATGGACAGACACACCTGGGAGCAATTAGGAGCAGTTAACATGACAATGGACAGTGGAAGGAAGTCAGAGTACCTACAAAGAATTGACTCATGCAAAGGGAGAACATGCGACACCATGTCCAAACACTCTGACCTTCAGAGCTGTCTTGCAGCGAGACATTTATGTCATCTGTTTATTTTCACATCATGGTGTGAAAATAAACACACAAAGACCTTTCAGGTATTAAGCACAGTGATGGACAGATGTTGACCTGGGCTTGTTTTGCAGCAACAGGTCCTTATTAACTTGTCATCAGATTAAACTCAGTCTACTCCTCTAATGTGAAACATGAAGACATCTGTTTGACAGCTGAAGTTTGTGGTTGTGCAAGCTAGAGAATCATGAGATGTTTCTTTTCCTAACAGCTGTCAGTACAGTGAGGGAAACCTCCTGTTCCTGTTTGTTTCCAAGACAAGATTCACTCCATGTTCTCTGTAATTTGGTCCGTTTCACAGCTTTCTTTAGCATTGGGGTTCTGTGAAATACATCTATTTCAATATGGTTTAAAGACTGCAACAACTTTTTATCAAAAAACATGAGTTGTTGTTTTTTTTTCTTTGAAATTGACACGTTTCCGTGTTTATTTCATAATCTCAATTTGTGCAATTTTATTTTAATGGAAACCTACATAATGGGAGAATTGAGCATCAATATAATTGAGATTCAGACTTCACATGTTAAAGGAGCCCAAAACATTTACACCTGAGGTCCACTGTCCCTGATACTCCAACAGAACAGGTATACTCTTCAGTCAACAACAGATTACCTCTTTTTGTTTTATTATAATTGTTTTGAGGTAAGCTGTTAAAAGCATAACGACTTCAGAGCAGCACTTTCTCTCTGTTTATTACTGTCCTTAAATAATGCCATCCAGATGGCAGACTGGACTTATGTATATTTGTGAAACACTTCAAACAGGCTTTGTTAGAAGAGAGACCACCACACATTGGGTCTCCCCCATGCTTCCATCTGTTCAGACATGCTGAGTTCTCCTGTTCCAGGTGTTTTGGACAAGTTACTTATTGCTAGATACTCCTTTCACAATTTTTTTGGATAATGAGAAAGTTGTTTGTGCATGGCTTGCCACTCACCACTGTTGGGATTGTACAGATGTTGCCAACTCGTGATATTTATTTATTTATTTATTTATTTATTTTTTTGAGTAATTCCTCTTCCTTCAAGTTGTTTCTTTTCTCAGCGGCTACGTGCTTTGTATTTCTTGCATGGGAAATGTGCACCCAAATAATTTTATTAATTGTTTTATTGGAGTAATTACTTTGATGACATAGAGGGGAGTGTGTATTGTGTAGACTTGTGATGACAGTGCCCCCCTCCCCTAGCCTCTTCTGTTTTTGATTTGTCTCTGGAGTCTGCTGACCTCCTTGCTTGTCTCTCCTTTGTTTGTGCTGTTGTCTGCTGCGATGCTGTTCACTGTAATTCTTCACTGATCTCTCTGCCCCCTGACACCCCTCCCTCTTGCCCCTGCCTCCACCTCCTCCATCCCTCTAGTCCGGTCCTGTGGGGTTCCGCAGTAGTACAGACGTGGAGTGGTTGTGTGAGCGGGGTTGCAGTACTAAGCCAGTTGTAGATCACGTCTAGCTCTAAAGTAGAGGAGAGAGGCCAGATGTTGGTCTCTCTCCAATATTTTTTTATGTTTACTTTTCTTTCTTTATTTACTTGTTTATTTTTGGCGGAGAGGAGGGAGTTATTGAACAACCAAAGCACATCTTCATATTTATGACAGGTCATCAGCTCCAACCTGAAGAATTAAGGTGAAGAGCATTAAATTGATGTTTGAAGTTTTCCTGATTTTTTTTTTTCTCCAGTTTTGCCTTCCTCTTTGTGTGCCTGTTAGTGCCATTTGCTCCTGAGCAGACTTCCTCTGGTGTGTCTTGTCCTTTCTCTGGCTTAGTGCATCCTGCATGTTCTAACTGTGAGACTCGTCCCCACTGTTTGCTCCCTCACTCCCTCTCCCGCTCTTCTAGAGCTCTACGGTTTCCCACCCCACCACCACCAACACCCTCATCCCCTCTCTGAGTGAGCTGCATGGAATCCAAGCATCCACACCCCCATCTGTCTCTCCTACAGCATCATTCCTGCTTCCCACCTTTTCACGTTTGGTTTCCTCTCTACACCATTTTAATCCATCTTCTCATCTCTTCCTGTCATAATTATCCAAAATACATTGACTGATGTATTTGTGGTTGAGCTGAGGGACCTAGGTCATAATATAGAAGGCATGAATCCAGAGCCAGAGTGAAGTGGATGCAGGATACACAAGCCAGCGCTGAGATGTCTGTCTGTCTTCTCCCCTTGTAGACCACGGGGAGATGATGGAGATGCAAGGTTTTGGAGGGAGTCCGTCATCGTGGCAACAAACTGAAGCAGCTACTCAAGAGTTCCTGTGCCAGTCCTGCTCAACAGCTGGTAGCAACTCGTCATTTGACTACACAGCTGGTTGCACCTGCCTGCATCAACCGTTGGACATTCATATGTATGCACTCAAATCAAAACTTTTAAGACTTCCAATTTCATCACCATATCTTTTGGAACTATTGTGATAACAATACAATTATGTTAAAATGACCATTATTTATTTTATTTGAATGGCACAGCAGTCATAAAGCCACAAACACAAATGTTCTTGAAAATTATTTCTATTTGAAACAGGTTGCCGTTTGCTTTAAAAAGGTGTGTTTTTATCACTGAACTGCACACAGCTGTATTTAATAACATTTTCAAATTTACTGATGGTTATTGATGTTCTTGTGGAACAAACAGCAGGGAAACTAGTAAAAATAACATTTCCAAACATACTGTCGGTTTTGTTTTTTTACATACCATCAATAGCATAAATTTATCAAGACAACGATAAATCAGAATTCTTGTCATAAGAAATTTTTCACCATAAATGATAAACTATATGATAAATGGCAACTCCACTTCCAAGCTTTCTTTCTGTGTTGCTTGCAGCATGTCAGGACTTTAAATAATGTACCATGAAGCCAAACATATTTCATCTCCCTCCAAATCATTGAACTCAGCTGGTCCAGACACTTCCAAGGGCACATGCATAAAAAACCTAGAACCCAGTGAGGTTTCTAACTTTTGGCAGTCACATCAGATGAGAGGATCTTTGTAACTTTTTGAACAAAGTGAGAGGAGTAAGGGTGGTGACAATGATCTGATTTCTGTCCACCAGTATTCCACTGAAGATGCTCTGTCAGAACATGAAGCGGCAGATCGTCTCCAGAGCCTTCTATGGGTGTAAGTTCATCATCTTCTTCTCTCATTGCTTTGCTCACTGATTGACTGCTTTTTCTCTGAGTGGATTTTTTAAAACAGCTTTATTCTAATTTCACATCCAGCATTTTGTTTTCATTTGCCATGAAAACAGATATATGTTTAATTTTTCATTTTTCTTATTATATAACAAATGGATTTAATTCAGTCCTTTGCTCTTCGTGTAATACAGTTGTCTATATGAAACACAGTAGGCTATTGCCTTGTGCAAAAAGAAATTAAAGTTCTGTAACTAGCTTGACACAACACTCAGTTTGTTTGTGTTGGCATAATCTCCCACCAAGTCTGTGTTGAGACTTCTGCATAGCTGACTTCCAGGCTGCTGCTCAGTTGATTTTAAAAGCCAATTAAATAAAGCTTGTAGTTGTGCAGGTGCAACTTGTCAAAGTAATAACTTTAGAGAAGTTTGCACTTGAATAAACTGAATGTTTAAACTCTTCCAGAAGAACATGAGTGAGGGCCCTCTAGAGTTTGATGTCATAATATGACCTCTATATGTCTTAACTTAAAAGGTTTACATTTACCGGTTTTTTTTTCGTCTGACACTTTAGTTGTAATATCTGTCTTGCTACACCAATTTTAACCGAGTCTGATTTGTTTTCAAAGCTGCAGTATGTAACTTTTATGAAAACATGTTGTATATTTATCAAAACGGTCACTATGTCGTGACAGTTTGTTATGAGAGACACCATTTGTGAAAAAAATAGAGATCTTCCACCTCCTCCACAAGAGCTACTATTGCAGTCTGCAGAAATGCACCGCTCAATCAGAAGCAACCAATCAGTTACGATGAGAGTCTCAGTGCTGTCAGTCAACCTTGTGTATGCACTGCTAAATGTGCTAATTGTGGAAAAACAACTCACCATTGCAGAAAAACTGTTCATCCTTTATGCTAACTAGTTAGGCTAGGTGTTAAATGTTCATTAGAATTTAAAGTTAATTGACTTTTGAGAATGCGTTCTTAGATTATTTTGAGATTACCACTCTATTACTTGAAAACTGTCTCAACATAATATTATTGTTGTAATTTCTGGTGGGATTTTTTGTCGTGTAGTTTTTTTTGTTGTGGCCGTCGTTTTTTCCTCTTTTTTTTTATGTTGTCTTGTTGTTGTTGGTCTGTTGTACATTTTTTGCGCCGCTTTTTTTTTTCTATCTTCTTCTTTTTTTTTCGTCTAATTTTTTTGGGTTTTTTTTTTTTTTGTTCTTTGTTTTGTTCTTTTGTGGATGATCTGCTGGTAGTAGTTTTTTTTGTTTTTTTTTTATTTTTTTTGTCCCTCTTCGAGTTGTTTAATCTGGTGTTTTTTTTTTGCGCTTTTAAAATATGGGGAAGAGGAGAAAGAGAGGGGTGTGGGCTCTTTTTCTGTGTGTTTTTCGCGATGTTTTTGTATCCTGTGTGCCTCCATGAGTGAGATGGAAGTGTGTTACATTCATCTGACTCTTGTGTGTTATCAAGGCAAATGTGTATTTTAATGTTTGCGGATAATGTCCTGTTTACACTAAATATTTTTGAGCAGATGTTTAATAAAATTCAGATCAGAAATTTTGCTCATGCAATTTGAAACAAGAATTTAAAATATTCTAAAGTAAAATAAGTAGGCATTTTAACTTACTAATAGAGAAATGTGTGCTCTTTAACTAGGTGAGGGAAGTTTTTTTGCATTGAGAAATAATTATTGGGTTTAAATCGCAACATTAAGTTAAAACTCACAATTCAAGATTAATGAACTTAAACAATATTTAAGCAACCTGCCTCTTGTTGTTAAATCAACTTCATGAACTTTAATTTCTGAGTTAAAACCAATAGTTTCCTTGTTGACTTAAACTGCATTTTCAAAGTAGCTGGTGGACTTTCATTTCCAAGTTAAATCGTCTTCAAAAGAGCCAGTGTAGCTATTAGTGCGGTGAGTTCAGTTATCAGGAGAAAGATGCATTTATGAGTATCCAGGTGACCTATAACTGAATATAATCTGATTCCAATTGGCAATTGAGTTTTTGGTGCATCTTTAATTTGTTGTTTTTCACATTTTTATTTTTAGACTTCTTTCCATCCATGATTTTGGACCAAAATTAACATGTACTTTTCCTGAAATTTCTGCCTCCTGATCTTAGCTGGTGGACTTGTGCATGTGTCTGACTTGTCCATCAGGGCTTGCATACTGTCGACACCTGTCCACGGTGCGGACACACCTGTCAGCTATGGTCACCCACAACATTGTACCCCCAGACAGACCTTGTGAGGCATCTGGAGGACTTAGCAAAGAGGTGTGGAGCAAGTACCAGAAAGACTGCAAGGTAGGTGCAGATAGTGAGCCTGCAAAGCACTGCAGAAACTATAGCATCACTGCAGGAATGTAGATCTGTCCCAGTCGCTTGCATTCCAACATCTCTGCACCTCTCACATTCACATGATGGTGAATTTAAAATGCTGACTCCACTGCCAAGTTGATGTTGGGTCAGTGAGAATGATAGGAGTTTTACAGCTTATATTCATGGTAATAAAGAGACACCCTTATAGAAATAAGGAACGACATTTTTGGTGACCTGTCCAGGGTGACCCTGACCTGTTAACCCTTGGCACCAGCACCCTTCACCAGGTGTAGGCGTGGATGGATGGGTAAGATCTGTACTCTAAATGAAACAATTATTTTTCTTTAACATCTGTGTCTCCTCATATTTGGGAGCTAGATTGATAGTTTTTTTTTTAATAGTATTTCAAAAACAGTTTTATCAGAATTTTCAGCAGCATACTTTCTAAATTCTGTTGCAGCACAAATTGAGCACAACAAATTTTGCATCCAGCTTAGAACCTGTCAAACTTATAAAGCTCAGGAAAAGTAGCGTTTTTTGCATTTAAACAAATACAATTCAGCTCAGTCTTGTTTGTTTAACACAACTAAATGAAATAATTTATTAAATACTTAATTTAACAAATTAAATATTTAATTTATCAATGTATTCAATAAATTAAATATTATTATAAATTATGTATTTATACTAATGCTATTAGTTAAATTTTGCTAATAGCACCAATTTGCAATAAAAGTTATTTAAAGTCATAAAGTTAAATCCGGTTAATACCCAGTTAAATTCATACATTTCATTTCAGTTCTTATTAATACGGTTTAATCCGTACTAACAGATTAAAATCCAGTGAAGTTCAGTCCTTTTCAATCTTTTTACAGTGAAAACAAGCAATTCATCATACCAAGCAATGACCATCCCATGAAGTTGCTGTGCAGTGATGGACAAACTTCCACTAATGTGGTAACAGAGGAGCTAATTTTAGATGTGCATTTTTGCTAGTCTTGAAAACATTTAGTGATCTTAGCTTCATGTAAATTTATGTAGGTGACTACATAAATTTTCCTAGATAAATTCTAAAGAGCTAATTAACTTGGCTGTTTTGTAAACTTTTAGTTCAATAAAGTCTGACATCTGTGTTTCAGTTTTGGTTATCAACAGTTGAAAGTTTTTCATGTATTTTTAGAATGCATATTCTGTCATTGTAGAACAATGACAACAAAGCACAAGGTGAGCTGCTCTATTTTGATTAATTTGAAGTTTATTAATATATTCTGTTAGACCAAACCTGCAACAGACTGGCGACCTGTCCAGGGTGTACCCTACCTCTCGCCTAAAATGTTCACTGGAGATAGGCACCAGCACCCCTCCCAACCCCACTCGGGACAAGGGTGTAAGTAAATGGATGGGTGAATGTACCAGACCATAAAACAGTAATACAATTGAGACAGAATTAAGACTTCAGTCATTTTCCTTACAGCTTTTAATGACAGTAGTCCTGTACGTTGTCTACTAATTGCTAACCCTCTATCCATCTCTAATGATGCTGCTAATTTGTTCAGTCCATCATGTTGTGCCATCTACGGTAAGGCCTAAGTGTTTTACGACTACCACATTCTCAAAAGGAACATCACCTAATTGGAAAATTTTTGGTTTGATATTTTCATCCAAAAGCAATACTTTTAGTTTTTACCACATTCAAAACTAACCTATTCGAAATGATTCACTGATTTCAACTCCTCTCCCAATTTTAGATTTATTTCTTCTGTTGTTGTTTACACATATACTGTACACTGTGTCCACAATTATGTGTGCACCAGTTGTAGTTTCGAGGGTTCATTTTATTGTTGAATAATTACAACGTTCTCGGTCAATCCAAAATGTTAATAACCTCTCAAACCTGAATATTTAAGAAAGTAAAAGTGAGATTTTGGCTTTCTTAGGACAATATCTATGTGTGCAAGATTATTGGGCAACAATTAGTGTGCAGAATTATTATGCAACTGAAAAGTTTCACATCTGACTTGTTTGTCATCCGTTATAGTGAGAATAATAAATATACAACTCAAAACTGACAAATAAACATTTCTGACATTTAAAAAATAAATCAGTGACCAATATAGCCACCCTTCTTTTCAATAACAGTTCAGTTCATGGAGTCTGTCAGTTTCTTGATCTGTTGACGATCAACTTTTTGTGCAGCAGCACCCACAGCCTACCAGACACTGTTCAGAGATGTGAACTGTTTTCCTTCATCTAAATCTCCTGTTTAAGAGGGCCCACAAGTTCTCAATGGGATTTAGATCTGATGAGGAAGGGGGGCATTGCATTATTCTTTCATCATTAAGGCCTTTAGTGGAGTACCTTGATGCTCAATGGAGCATCGTCCTGCATAAAAATCATGGTCTTCTTGAAAGATGCAGACCTTTTCTTGTATCACTGCTTGAAGAAAGTGTCTTCTAAAAATTGGAAGAAGCTTTGGGAGTTGATTTTGATCCATCTTTAACCCAAAAAAGTCCAACCAGCTCCTCTTTTAAATACCAGCTCATTCCAGTACCCTGCCTCCACCTTGCTGGTGTCTTATGTGGAGCTCTGTGCCCATTACTGATCCAGCCACAGGCTCATCCATCTGGTTCGTCAAGAGTCACTCATCTCATCAGCCCATAAGACCTTTGAAAAATTTGTCTTCAGATCTGTCTTGGCCCAGTCTTGATGTTTCAGCTTATGTGTCTTGTTCAGTGGTGGTCAGGTTTCAGCCTTCCTTGCCTTGGCCATGTCTCTGAGCATCTTGTATTCTTTGCACAACAGGAAGGTTGCAGTTCTGGAATATGACAGCACTGGAAGATAATGGGTTCCTGGTAGCTTCATGTTTGATTCTTCAATCGTAAATTAACCTTAACCTTAATTTACATCTTTTTTCTCAACACATTTTTTGTGACCCTGCTGAAACCGGGGTTCACAAAATGTTTGATGATCAGATCCCAATATTTTAGCAATTTCAAGAGTGCTGCATCCCTCTGAAAGATTTTTTGCAGTTTTGGACTTTTCAGAGTCCCTCCATTCATTTTCTGTACACCCTTGTCCTTTAGGGGGTTCTGAAGGGGTGCTGGTGCCTATCTCCAGCAAATGTTTCGGGCGAGAGGCAGGGTACACCCTGGACAGGTCGCAGTCCAGGGCAACACAGAGCCAAACAGGACAAACAACCACACACACACACACACACACACATGCACAGGGAGAACATGCAAACTCCATGTAGAAAGACACCAGGCCGGGAATCGAACCCAGGACCTTCTTGCTGCAAGGCAATATTGCTACCAACTGCGGCACTGTGCATCCCACTTTTCAGAGTCACTTGTGACATGGTGGATTCCAATTTTCTCACCCACATGCAAAAGACAACTCTGGAACCAGTTGAAAATGTAAATGAAGATTATTACAAAATTTACAGAAAGGATTATGAACTGTGTTCTGGTCCAAGAACTCGTCAAGCGGGCACACCGGATATCTGAGCACAGGGGGACAGGTAAGGTTAGTTCAAGTTCTATAGGAATTTTCAGACTTGAAGTAGCGGGTGGGTCTTACTTGATTTGTGGGTTCATCCAGACTAGGAGGAGGCGACTGAGGTTTCCAGGGCTTGATTTAGGATGGAGAGGACGGCTTGTGAGTTTGAGGCGGATAGTTAAGAGGAGGAGCGAGTGAGTCTTGAGTACAGGAGGGAGCTGCCAACTGGAGGATCTAATGGAGGAATCAACTGCTAGGAGGCACTGGGTACTCGGGCTACCAGTGGGTATATTCCACGGCGTCACGAGGAGCTGCATCAGGAGCCTACCGTCTTGGCTTTTTCAGGGTTAGTCCACAGCGTCACGGAGGAAACACCTGGAGAGGAGTCGACAAGGAGACAATCACTGGGAGTTCAGGTTGGTCAGAGAGAGCTTACCATAGATAAGTACCATTATTGGCTAACACTGGCAGTGAAGTGATGGCAACCCCCTCCTCATATATTCCTCCAGCTGATGTAATTGGCGGCAGTTGTGCTGGATCAGGAGCTGCAGAACACACCCTCCAGGTAAAACAGCCTCAGGACACCCTCTGGTGGATGAAAGGGGGAAAAACAGCAACCACACTATCCCCAAACCCTGGATCCCAACAACTTGAATCTATTTTTTGGCCCATTTTGCCTGAGGAAAAGAAGCTGCCTAATAATTCTGCACACCTTGGTATATATGTTGATCTCCTTAGGTCCCATCCTCCCTCATTAAACAAATAGACATCAGCTGATATGTTTATACTCAATAAGTATTCAAGTTTATACAGCTTGGAGATGGCATATATGGATGAAAATGATGATGTGATCAAAACTAAAACTTACCTATTAATTGTGCACACAGTGTATAGTCATCAGCATACATTGCCACTTTTGCTGCATTCAGCATGAAAGGAAAATCATTAGTACAAACGGTATACAGTAGTGGTACCCCACAGTTCACACCTCTGTCCCCAGAATAAAAAACCTTTTGTGCCTTTTTGTCAAGTACTTTCTAACACACACGAGTGAAGGTGTTTCAAATCTATAGCACTTGAGTTAAGGGTTAAGGTTATTTTGAGCAAAATATGTCTTAATCTTCAAGTATGAACAGGCTTGAACAGATCTGTTCAAAAATTAACGCATCTGAACAGACAAAGTGATGGAGTACAAATGTTTCCAACACTTTACGTAGAATAGGCAGTAGACTAAATAGGTAGTTAGATAAAGATAACGGTAATTTGTTATTCTTGACAATGGGATTATTTTTTTTAGCAATTTTCCATTTTTGTGGCACAAACTCTTTAACAAAACTTTGATTTATAATGTGACAAACTATTGGAGCAATATGATTTCAACTGAAAAACTTTGTCTTTGCCTTTGGGAAATAGAAACCATTAGAGTGAAGAGGTGAAATCTAACAGCAACTAGCACAGGAATGTAAGACAGAATTGGGATGATTTTTTTAGTTGATGATGATGTTGTAACTGAGCCTCAGTGTTGGTTGATGCTTCTGCATAGAGCAGCCAGAGAGCTGTGGGAGGAAAGGCTGCCCTCTAATGAGGGCTTGATTCATGTGTGAAGAAACTTAAAATGCATAAAGATAAAACTCATCAGCATCTCGGAGCTGAAAGTGAAGAACAATATTCGTGATTTAAACAGTGGGTGCTGTGAAAACTCTTATTCATATTCTGTTATTTTTCCCTTTTTCCTGCTTTGGAATCAGACATATGCTGTTAGTTATGTTACATAACCATTGAACCTGCTCAAGCTTTCTAAATGAGCTTCTCTCACTGCTCATTTCATGATATTTCTTCTTCTTCCATGCAAACCTCGCCACACTGCGCTGATGCAGTCATGTTAATCGTAAGCGTGGGATGCTCTCCACCTTTTCCAGTCTCTCCTCCACTTTAATGAAAATTTAATGAGATTCAGTAACTGGAGTCTCATTACAGAGTGCAGTGTGATACCATCACAGCTATTAAGGCATCAACTGTAATCTTTCATCAGCTTCAACAACATCATCATTACTAATTTACACTCAATTAATATCTGCATCCTTTATCTTCAGGACGCATCTGAGTCTTTTTCTGTGCAGGTCCCCATCGCTCTTCCTTGCCCTCAATTATTGATCCACTGCATCTTTCATGTAGGCTTTTCCTTCCTGTTGTCTTGAGATGATTGTTGATTTCAGGAAAAACAGGATTGGATCAAACCCTTTTTCCATCATGGGAGAAGTGGAGGTGGTTGAGGAAAATAAATACCTCCGTGTTCATCTGGACAACAGACTGAACTGGAGACGCAACAGTGAAGCTTCTATAAGAAGGGACAGAGCAGACTGTACTTCTGGAGGAAGCTAAGATCCTTCAAGGTTTGCAGTAAAATGCTGCAGATCTTCTATAAGTCTGTTGTTGAGAGCATAATCTCTTCTGCTGAGAAGAGATGTTGGGAAGGCAGAGTATCTTCTATACTCTGCCTTCTTCAGGTTCAGTGCAGAAGCTCTTTTCTACCAACATCACCATCTTCAATAACTCTTTGAAGAATCTAAATGAATGAGTTACAAGACCACTTATTTTCCCTTTGGGATTAATAAAGTATTTTTGAATTTGAATTGAATTTGAATTTCTTCTCTCGTTCAGGTCTGTTATCCTTCCTATGTGTATCTGCAGAACTACAAGGAGCTTGAGCTGCTCAGACTGGTTTACTATGGAGGAGTCCAGCATGAGATCAGGAAGGAGGTGTGGCCCTTCCTGCTGGGACACTACAAGTTCGGGATGAGCAAAAAGGACATGAGCCAGGTACGGCAACACTAATACACACTCCTAGCTCCCAGCTTTAGTTTGCAAGTTGGCTTCTAAGTTCTCTGTTTTTTTATTTCCTCATGGAGATTGATGCGAAGATCAGCGAGCGCTATCAGCAGGTAATGCGGGAGTGGAAAGCCTGTGAGGTCATCGTCAAGCAGAGGGAGAAGGAAATGCAGTCGGCCATTTTTGCCAAGCTGTCGTCGGGCAGCAGCATAGACAGCCACGTCCTAAGGCTCGCTCACAGAGACTCCACACTCAGTAATGAGGTGAACAGGCAGCCGTATCTGAAAAGCACTTACTGGGACAGCTTAGCTCCGCTTTTATTAAATGGAATCGCTTTGAATCTGGGCTACAAATCATTTTATTGGTACCCTATGTGTGAATGAACCTCATATGGACAGGAGTGTTATGTAAAATTGACTTTTTTGAGCTCTACATTAGTGTTTCTCAATGGTGGTGGTACTGCCCCCTGGGAGGCATTCAGAGGACGGCAGGGGGCGCTGGCGGAAATTTTTACAAAAGGGGGGCACTGGGCTTCTTTTGGGGGTGTTTGCGTGAAGGTAAACTTTACACCTTAAATGCACAACAATACCAGTTTAGACTTTGAGCAACTTGTTAAAACTGTATTGTGTAACATTATAACATGCCTGGCTGCAACTGTATCGATGGCAGCTCTCCTTCTCCTCAGTGTTTGTTAGTTTTTGGCGCAGCTCCGCGGTCCTGCTACTAGTAGCTTCACAGCATCAGTTCAGCGTTACACCGGCTGATGACGTTGCTGTGATTCACTTGTCTGGTGTCTGATTTTCAAATATTTTATGTTTTTTTGAGAATTTTTGTGCATATGTTTTGGCAGTGCTGTGATCATGTCAAAGCAGCAACTTATATTAAAAAGTGTTTTAATGCCCGCTTCCATGGAAGGACAACGAAATATCGCTCCGCTCTTATAAACATGTGATTACTAAAATCACGATACCCTCACTGTGTATCCCTCAAAAAAATGAACCCATTTAAATAGTCAGTCTACTTTTCTCCATTGATACACGCTTCCCGACCGCTCCGCACCTTATGGTGTAAAAAACTAAAAAAGACGATGCACACGTTGCACAAAACTCTGAAACAGGAGAACTGTGACACAGAATGGAGCAACGAACTATTAATCTATAAATCAATAGACAGGTCTATATAAAGATATAATCCATGTTCCTGTCCCATATTTGTATGGCATTAAAAGGATTTGGAACTTTTGTTTTTCCACTGAAAGCTCTGGTTTACACAGTAAATGCCATGTGGGTGAAATTTTATGAATGATACTCTGATGTCCCATTCTCCTGAAGGCAGCACAGAGCTGCACCATCAGAAACTGACAGAAACATTGGAGAGAAGAGTTATGATTAACATAGTTGGAGTTCTATCCATGTTTTAATGTTGCAGAGCTCAGTCTTTTTGCAAATAGTTCAAAGTTTAAACTGGCATTGTTGTACATCTTTTATCTGGTCACTTTGTGTAATATTTAACAACTAGAAAATGGCATAATGAGTTTTATTAAACATCACAATGAATTCTGCTCATAAACATTTACTGTGATCAGGACATTATCCTTAATATTTGCAAACTGTCAGATGCATTAAAATGAACATTTGTCTTGATAACAGCCAAGAGTCAGATAAATGTAACTCACTTCCATCTCACTCATGCAACACAGGATACAAAAACATGCTGCTAGAGCAGGGGTGTCAAACTCAATTTCACTGAGGGCCACTTCAGCATATTGGCCACCCTCAACGGGCCACATTGACAGTACAAATCAGGAGTGCCCAGGTGCAGTCTTCCAGACTGCAACTTTTAGATGCATCCCTGCTAAAACACACCCCAGACAAAAGGCAGACTTCCCTCATTAGCAGCAACTCAGTTCTGTAGAGGTTTATAATGAGTAAATGATCCAGGTGTGTTAGAGAAGGAACTCATCTAAAGTTGCAAATGGGAGCTCTGGAAAACTAGACTTGGGCACCCCTAGCATTAATGTATGAAAATACATAAATTAAAATAAATTAAACAACACCTCATATTGTTAAATAACTGATTTTATGTATTGAAGTTTTAAATATTACATTTGAATTTGCATGGATGTAAAATTACTGCTCAGTTAAAAAATTACAATATTTAAATCAGTGTTTAAAGGTAAGCAAGCAAATAATAAAAACAAGTTTTGACGTTAACTCTCAACTTCATTCACAAAACTTTTTTTATTACACAACCAACATGTATTTCACATAACAACAAAACAATTAGGTAATGTTTGCCTGTTCTTGAACGCAAAGCTGATCCCTTTTCACCCCGACACAGAGGTCGCGTTAACCTAATATTTTCCGTATTTGACCGGTTATTTTTTTTAAACGACCAGAAAATTTAAAGCCCGTCGGTCACTTGACAGGTTCTAATTAACACCCTTGACTGGTTCACATGGGCAGACATTATAGACTTTACGCAAAGATTTAATCTCAGAGGCAACTGAAATCAATTAATTAAAAAATCCTTTCTGAATATCATCTCATGGACTCTGTACAAAATGCGTCTTTCTGACCGGGAGCTGACAGCGTGTTGAAGAGTTATGGACCGGACGCTTTGGAGTGTCTGGTTAGGAAGCGCATTCAAAACCTTTGGTTGAAATGGCGCGTTGAATTCAAGTCTCCATTACAGACCAGAAAAAACTAAAGAGAATGCAACGTTGTGTTAATCCATTTGAGGAGCCGGCAGTTTATCTTGAGGAAATGAATGACGATGCAGAAGTTATTTAGACCGTAACATGCGCAGTCCGCTGCTCAACCACTGCGGACATTGCTACGCCGCTGCGAAGAACTGAAAACCGCTGGGAGTATCTCATCCAGAAGATTTATCAAATGGAGCCTTGGTGCACGTTACCCAGGAGAGCGGTGTTCTGGAGGAGCTCTGTAGACGTAACATCTGTCTGTTTCGGAGATTCGAAACCACACACAAAAAAGAAAAAAAAATCCTGGTAAAAGCGCACACCGTACTGCGCAGGGTAAAACACTTACAGAGTTCAGTTGATCTGTTTGGATCAGACAGATCCAACTGACTGATGAATTAGCGCAGATTTTTCTGCAGATGGGGACCAGGAGGAAGTGCGTTCAGACCCCAGCAGGTGAAGTGATGGTAATTTAAGTGAAGTTGCTTAATTCAATTTATTAAAAGTTATTGGGGCCTCAGTCAGTGGTTTTTGTCACTACGGAGAAAAATGTAGATGTATTTATCTGCTTAATTTGTGATGGGATCTGGATTCACGGTGAATATTAACTAAACCGCATAAAATGCGACTAAATAGCCGATGTTAATATGATTGTAATTTCGCGGATAAAAATAGTACAGGACCGACTTTTTTATGTTGTCGGTCAAGATAACGGATAACAAACAAAAGTCTAGCGCGACCTGCCGCCCTGACACCAACTCACACACATCTTCATTCACAGTCTTACTTGTAAATCGATTTTTCATTTCTTGGACATTATGATGTGAGCTTGTCTATGTTTTATTCGCTGGGAAAATCAATAAGCTGCTTGTGGTGACTCTGCTGCTCTCTAGTGCCGAGAAG
>NW_006800681.1:12535-32803 GCF_000485575.1 Poecilia formosa | reverse complement strand
TTTGAATTCAGAACTATGAAACCCCAAGTGTGAAACCCCAAGTGTGAAACCCCAAGTGTTTTCTTGGAAAAACCACAAATTTCTTATATTTTTTAATATACACAGTAAGCCGCCTTTCAGATTTCTTCTGTTTCTGATGTTCTGTGACACTTAAAGCTGTAATATCTAAATGTATGTTTTTTGAACATATGTCTTAAATCTGTTACCATGACAATATAGAATGAAACAGATTATGTGTGGAAAAATCGAGCTCCTGTGCCTTCTTTCACTGGTCCCACTAGCAGAAATATGCCGCTTGGTCAGAAACAACCAATCAAAGACAGGAGGGTCTTAACACTGTTAATTACCCTTGTGTATGGGCTGCTCACATTTCCTATTTTTCTCTGTGCCATGCTGCAGATGGTTCAGAAAAAGAGCCTGTCATGAATGCTAAGACTATTTCTTTCTCCGCCATTAGTGCATTGAGCAGCGCGTACACAAGGATGATTGACAGTGCTAAGACCCTCCTCCTGCCTCTGATTGGTTGTTTCTGACCAAGTGGCATATTTCTGCTAGTGGGACCAGTGAAAGAAGGCACAGGAGCTCGATTTTTCCACATATAATCTGTTTCATACTATATTGTCATGGTAACAGATTTAAGACATATGTTCAAAAAACATACATTTAGATATTACAGCTTTAAGTGTCAGAGAACATCAGAAACAGAAGAAATCTGAAAGGCGGCTAACACTTTGACATTACTGTGTATATTAAAAAATATAAGAAATTTGTGGCTTTTCCAAGAAAACACTTGGGGTTTCACACTTGGGGTTTCACACTTGGGGTTTCATAGTTCTGAATTCAAACACCAAAAACAACACAGTAACATTTAACCCAGCTGATAGATTTGTATTTCCTATATGTCCTAATGTTTTCATCAGACAACGCTCTCCAACCTCTCCTCCATTCTCAGGTCTTCATGTCTGTGGATGAGCCAGATGCAGGGAGTCAGGAGACCCCTAGTGGCGAGGACAGCACTCCTGTCATGACCACCCTGGCCCCACCTGCTGCTGTGCCCCCAGAGGAGCGTCCTCTGGTAGAGTTTGACTCCCCCGACTCAGGTCTCCCTTCCTCCAGGAACTACTCTGTGACTTCTGCTCACTCTCAGATCCTGTCCAGCATAGACGATGGTCAGAGCACTGAGGAGGAAGGTGGGGGTAGGGAGGAAGGCAGGATTCCAGTAGGGGGGCGTCAGGACTCTTTTACTGAGGACAGGCTCTGCAGTCAGCTGGACAAACTGGTGACGAGTGGAGCCGCCACCGAGGCCATCTCAGCCTCGCTCTCCTCTTACACAGTGCGTAGGCCTTGTAGCCTTTTCTGTTTAATCTGACTGTGCAAAAAGAAAAAACTAGAGATGTGCCAATCAGGTTTTTTCCTGCCGATACCGATACTGATCACCCATGAGGGCCGATCACCGATACCGATCACCGATACCGATCACATAATTATTATTTATTTATTTTTCATCATAAACCCTACCGGTTACATTATGTGGAAAAAGGAACCATGAATTCACCTTAATTTAGACAAAAACTTGTTTTTAATAACTTTTTCCAAGAAGAAAACTAAACAAAACAGGCATTGTGCAAATTGTACTGCTGTTGATAATACTATCTTTAACAGACTGATAACATATGAAGGCTCTGAAGAGGCTAAATAATACAAAGAGCCAAAATAAAACCTCTCACTATTGCCAAAAAAATAAAAGTATAAAACATTCAAAGGCAAATACAGGTTCCATTACAATAAACAATCCAGAGTTACTGAATGAAAACTTCCTGATAGCATGGCGGCTAGCTGATTACTGCTAGTTCTGATTGGCTGTTTCTGACTGAGGGGAGTAATAATGCAGAACTGGAAGGAGATCGATTATTTTTTCAGAGATTTTCTGTCTCATGTTAGGACAACTAAAGTTTTAATACGTATGTAAAATTAATTTTTTTAGCTTAGATGCTGCAGCTTTAAGCAGAGGTTCGGTGTGAGTCACTACCAGGTGGAACAGAAGCGGCGCTCCGTCTGAAATATTACTACCTGTAGCGTGTAGCAGCGGTTCAACAGCGAGAGCAGAACCAGCGTCTTACACTGCAGCTCGAAGACCTAAATAATTTTGCGAGTTATTTGTTTAGCTTTCTGACCGTCATGCTAATCCGGGTGAGCGTAGCTGTGCGCTGCTTTACCTGCTATCTGATCCTCCGTATGTCTTTTTTACTGCAGTGAGCCTTGATGTAGCCAAACTCCGTCAAGTATGGCACTGTTTTTATGCCATATTAGATTCGTCGTGTTGATGCATTTTGACGTGCTTCAATTTTCTGCCGCAACACACAAACTTCCCCATTCACTCAGTGCATTATAGTTCCACATCGCTTAGGATTTATTGCTACGTGTTTGCGCAGTGTGAAGGAAAGAGGAGACCAGCTGCACAGGCAGGCTGGGAAATGAGATGCAGGTGATCGGTTTGTGTGATCGGCAACGAGAGACTGTGATCGGCGATCACTGATCAGACACCTTTTTCACAGAAATCGGCCGATTATGATCGGTGGCCGATCGATCTGCACACCTCTAGAAAAAACTGAACTAGAATTTGTATATTGAATATGTTTATCCCAATTCTGCTTTAATTTTATTCTGCTAGTCTTTGTGCATTCACTGGTCAGAAAAAGTTGAGATCTTCAACTTCCACACTCGCCATATCTGATCAGCACCAATCGGCTGATTGTACGTGGTGGAGCACAAGCTCCACTGAGACGTGTCCGGCCAGCAGACACGTCTCAGAGGAGCACAAGCAGGACTCCCAGTTATGTTGACTGTATTGTTTCCTCGTTCAGATCGAGCTTCTGGACATGGTCGCCCTCAACCTCCACAGGATAGACAAAGATGTACAACGGTGTGACCGAAACTATTATTACTTCACCACAGCCAACCTGGAGAAACTACGCAACATCATGTGCAGGTACAGACAGCTGTGACCTCACGGTGCTGGAGTCCTGCAGGCATAATAAAATGCTTTCCATTGAATGCATTTTCATTCAATGGAAAATAAATTTCAGCTGAAAGCACAAAATCCAGCAAATATTCTTAAGATATTTGCATGAAATAAACTACTTTCACAGCTAAGAGGTTACAATTAGTTGCCATTTTCTGATTTTCTTGGAGTTTAAAGCAGGGTTCTGCAATCTTTGCAATCCAAAGAACCATTTTTGCCTTTAATCCAAATAAAGATTATTTAGAGCTGCAACCTTTTGAAAAAGGGACAGCCTATAATTTTTGATTATAGGTTAAAGGTTGCTTGTCATTTTTAAAGAACCAAAATTTATTTCTATTTTAGGTTTTGAAATAAAGAAAAATAGAAAACTTTTGGAAAAACAGAGGATGGAAACATTTTTCTCTATAAGATGTTGATATCTGTTGAAAGTGATGTAAAACAAACAAACAAAAAAACCAACCCAGAATACATTGTTTCCAGCCTAATGACAAGAAAATACATCCAAAAAATACTACTGGTACTCTTAGTGTCATTCTATTGTGGAAATGCAATTCACACATTTAATGAAATGTGTAACTGAAAATTTGCAAAAACCTGCATTTAAGAAAAATGTATCTGTATTTAAAATCATTGGTTGGTTTGTTTAATCAAAGTTATTAAGAGCCATTGTGGAAGATCTAAAGATCCACAGGTTGTAGACCCCTGGTTTAAAATGCAAGAGCTGAAATAAAGTAGTAGGAATGTAAGCCTCTTTTAAATGTGGTGAAAAACTGTTCAAACCTCTTGAGCTTCAACCACAAACTTCAGAGTATTTCATTTGGGATTGAACCGATGGATATATTTGATTTCATTCCAACTGAGTCAATATGCTGTAGAACTTTCTTTTTCCACATTTACAGCCGCTTGTAGGCATTAAGGGCAGCGAGTCCGTCCATATGACCAAATATTATCAATGTCCAACATTTAACAGATATTGCATCCAATCAATCCTTTGTGGTTAATATATTCCATAGACTGCAATGGCAATTGGCAACTTGTGCAGCTCTACTCAGCATGATGCTTCTACCATCATGTCATATCCCTAAAAGACCTGGGCATAGAAAAACATGAAACAAAAAAGTTCAACCTTGCAATTGGTTTTGTGGGAATATTTCGGAGATGAACTTATATTTTCAGATGTTTTGGGATTTGCAAAGTTCCATGAAAATGTAATATTAAATATAAAATAAAATATTGTTGCAGCGCTATACAAAAATTACATATTAACACATGATCTACTCTATTTAAAGTGTCTTTGACATGATTAAACCATATACATTATTTAAAAAGATGAACTACTCTACTTTAAGTCCATGTACATACAAACTTTTAATAATAAATATTTCTCATACAATATTATAAATGCAGTGTCGCTGTTTTCTTCTGTAGTGACTAGGTCAAAGGGCAGCGGCATTTTGTGACGTAATGAGCTCCTGTATGTGTCTGTGGGTGTGTGTGCGTTTGCCTGCAGCTATGTGTGGGAGCATCTAGAGATGGGCTACGTTCAGGGCATGTGTGACCTGCTGGCACCGCTCATGGTCATCCTGGACGACGGTGAGAAGATGCTCTCTGTAGACTCTCCATGGTTGCCGTCAGTGTGAACAGATCAGACTGACGTAATGTAACTCAGCTGTTACTGATAATGACATGTTTTTCATTTCCTCTTTCATTTGAATTCATACGTCTGGACTGATGTGTTTTGCACCTGCGCAGGCTGCAGTAGCATATTGTCCTGTGTTTGTTTCAGAGAGCCTGGCATACAGCTGCTTCACTCAGCTGATGAAGAGGATGAGTCAGAACTTCCCTAATGGTGGAGCCATGGACACACACTTTGCCAACATGAGGTCGCTGATCCAGGTGAAGAGAACTGTGGTTTGTGTATGTATTCACCAGTGATGACAGTAACTTGTTAGTATCCAACCCCTTTTTACAGTAGCAAGAAATTAAATGCATTATCATTTCCAGTCCAGTAATCAGTTTAAAGTTACTTATCCAAATCACTGTTACTTACTATTTTTTGTCATTTTACTTTGTTATTTGCGTCTTGGGGAGAATTGTCTCACGTATAATACTCGGCAAATTTGGAATTCTGAAAATAAACGTGCCTAAAGTGGATATGTCATACTTATAAATGATTTCTTTTCACATATAAATCATTCAGTTATAGTCTATATACAGTAGAACTGCAATGCTTCCTTGTTATTACAGGTCTATAAACCCCTCCTCCAGGGCACAAAGCGTTTCACTCCACCCTGTTCCACCATTTTTGTAGTTTGATAGCAGCAATACAATTATCTACCAGCAGAGAAACTTCTTATTCCTAAGTTTATTAAAAGTCAACAACAGAAGACTTGCTCATCCAACCTTACATGTTGGAGCCATAGTCTGACACACAGCAGGAGAATAAAGACGACGAGCCTGAAGAGCCACATATTCAAATGAATGTATTTTAATGGTGTTATTACACTATGTATTTACACCCTTACCATCCATACCAACTACCCACAATATGCAGAATAATTTTTCTATAGTGTCCTGGCATGTCAGATACCTATTAAAATATTAATGCTACCACAATATGAATGAAGTAAACAAAACCTCAACACAATTTTCAAATTTTTTCACTCCAAGACACTCAAAGTACACAAAAATGTATTTGAGGGCTAAAAAAGTGGATTTTGCATCATATGTCCCCCCACGTCTGTTTTGAGAAACTCATATTTTTCAATAAAATTATTTAGTGCTAGGATGAGGTGTTAAGTCAAAAAGGCCATTTCACAAAACTGCAACGCACTTTTTCACACGAGTCATGTGATCAAAAACCAGATGTTACTACTGACAGAAAAGACAAAGACAACAACAGAAAGTGGTAGGAGGATGATGATGTGGCATGTTTTTTAATGACTTATTGCGAGAACAAATTTATTCACATGTGATTTCGATTGCATTTCTTATTTAATGAAAATGCCGCAATTGTGAAATTGTGTTTTTTCTACATTAGCGGAATATCACAAAGTCGCACATTTGTAATTGAAACTCAGCTTCTGGGGTCAGCAACTTGTTAATTAGTGTCCAACCTTTTTTTCAGTAATCAGTAATCCATCACGTTGCTACTTCCAATGCAGTCATTAGATTAAAATCATTTATTCAAGTCACTGTGCTATTTTTGTCGTTTGACTTAGTAGAAAGCTTTCCTTCTGAGTCTTTGGGAGTTAAGTCTCATGTTTAGTACCAGACAGTGACACAAATATAAACAATGGAGGGTGGAGGAAATTGTGTTTTCTAACTGAAAATAAAAGCCTTTATTGAGTTTGTCATGATGTGGTGGTGTTGACGGCAGTTGCCACCCCAAACGAGAGCCTTGCCACCCCTGTTGCCACCCCAGCTAGCGATAATGAATTCAATAAATAGTTATGGCAAATCGGACATTAAGTGCATGAAACTTTTTTTTCCGACAACATTGAATGCAACACAATGTAACCTGTCACCCACTGCTAAGTAGCGGGAAGTGCGAGAGAAGGACAGAGCGCCAGCAGCATTGATATATGTTACTGGACTGGACATTACGTGATTTATCATAAGTCACACATGCGCCATTGCTGTCCATTGAGTCAGGAATATCGGTGGTCAGGAAAATACTACAATCACGCAAAGAATCAGAACAACGGACGCAATGTTTAGCAGTTAATTCAACCATATATAATGGTAATAAGGGCTTCAGATTTGGTGAGGAAATCGTTTTAATTTAAAGAAAACATTGAACAAGTGAGCAGTGGGTCAGTTATACTAGCCTAACTGTTGCTGGCCTGGTATTGACTTTGATAGCCTTAGCATGTGCTGCGCAGTTCGGTGTGTTTTGGCTCCATTAGCACTAAACCCGCCCATCAAGTCATCAGTAGAGCAGTTGTTTAAATCAGCTAATCAACCACCGCGGTGTTCAGGCGAAAACTTATTAATAATCATAATATAGACATTAAGCTATATTATGATTATGTTGTCAGCAACATAATGTAACAGACTGGATGTTCTATTTTAGTGTTTTTGCTACTTTTTTGTGTGGGAAATGTTTGCTTTTTGGTGTTGATTCCCCTGATCGGTAATCTCTGCTCTATCTGCTCTTTGAGCTGTTGTTTGTGGGTTGCCATGGGAATGGGTCGTGTGTAATACCGACATACAGAGCGAGAAAAGGCGGAATCTATTTTTTGTATTATTTACAGAGTCTATTTGTAGGTTGATAATTGTTGATTTTACTTATTTTTGTTTTATTATTTTTCTTATTTATTTTCTAAATTTAGACAGGAAGTAATGTGGGTCAGTCCACTTTCTATAAGTGCAGGGGCCTGGTGAAGGACAGCATGCATTTGGGTTTGGGGCCGATGGTTTTTACCAGAGCAAGAGTGGTAGCATGAGAACAAATGAAAGTTTGATCTCTGTAATTGTTTGGTGAAAGAGGAAAATAAATCATCAAGAACAATCAATAAGTTTGGACATTGAACCTTCTTTTGCCTGTGTCGAGAAACTTGACCCCAGTGTCTTAGTGGAACTTTTATTGGATGTTTGGCTTGGCAAACAATCAGAAGTGGTTCTGTCTAGTTTGGTTCTTCACCTGTTTATCAGCTTTGTTGTACCTTTATTGTGGTACACTGCAGCTGCTGCAATTCCTAAAAGCAAGTGACAAAAACTGAGCTAATCCCCTGTGTTCGCAAAACGCATACAATCGTCAAATTGTATGCGTGTGTGATATTTTGGTAGTGTATATGCGCGTGGTGATATTTATAACAGTCTGACGACTGTTATAAATATCGGTAATCGGTCTGACGACTGTTATAAATATCACCACGTTTTGCGAACACTACGGCTCCTACAGCATATTTAAAATAAAACAATTGACCAATATAAATAGAAATTCGCCCCTTCTTGCATCTTGACAGAACTAACAGAAACTTAACTGTTTATAGATTTTTATCATGGAGAATTTATCAAACATCAGTTTTCTAATCTTTATTTTAAGTTGTATTTAATAGATATGTCTAATAACAAATGATGGCGCTACTAATATTTTTGTGACAGATTTCTCCTTGTCCTGTATTGGGATAAAATAGTTTTCTGGACACAATGAATCACATAGCGACCAATAGGAGCTGTCCAGTCCAGTATTACATATCAATTAGGAGTATGAAAGACATAAAAATAATTAACTATACCACATTAAGAAATTGTATTAAGCCTCGGTGCTACATGAAGCTCATTTTGAAACAATGCAAGTTAAAAACAATATTTCTGCCACCCCTGAAAAAATCCCTGGCCCCCTCTTGCCACACCATAAATATTTTTCTAGATCCGCCCCTGCCTGGGAAACAATGAAGGGGGAAGAGACAGGACACCACAGAGACTCACAGGGAAACGGTTCTAAATAAACACACAGAAAAACTCTAATCAACATTGAAAAAACTAATCCTTTTAGTTTTTTTCTAGGTTGTATATGTAGCATATTTGTGTCAGCTAGAGATCATCATCTCTAGCTGACACTATTAACAATATTAAGGTTTGTTGTTCCCCCTGTTCTGATGACAAAGTGCTGTTCTTAAACTCGTGAAAATAGGGAGGAGACAGAAAAACAAGTTGTTTTCAGTAAACGTTGGTGGATTGTTCCAAAAATTTGTATAATATCGATAGCAGTGCAGTACCAGTATTTGATCAACACTGTCGTGGTAAAATTGATGCAATGGTTACATATTTCATCTTGAAATTTTATTTGATTTTTGCATTGTAGTTTCTCAATAGTTTTGTTTTGATTTGTTGTCAAATTATAATTTTCTGCACTTTGTTTTAGGGAAAAATACAAACACATTTCTTTACTTTTCAATTGTTTTTGTTTATCAAATCAAATCAAATTTTATTTATACAGCACATTTCAGCAACAATACATTTCAAAGTGCTTTACATCATAAAAACACAAAAATACAAAGTCTTAGAAGACACAGTCAACATTTGAAACATTTAGTCAAGTGCCATTGTTAATTGTCTCAAAAGCAACTCTAAACAGGCCGATATTTAGTCTAGATTTAAAGGCATTCACATTTTAGGTGTCTTGCAGTTTTCTTGAAGTTTGTTCCAGATTTTTGTTGTATAGAAGCTGAATGCTGCTGTCACTGACAACAGTACAGTGACAGTCTCATTTTATTAAAGAATTTTGTAGACCAAAACTTTGACCAAATTCTGTCTTAGATTTTAACAAAATAATTCAAAGGAAGCCAACAAAAACACCGAGCGGTCAGAAGAAGTTGTATTATTTATTTACATAATAAAACGTGCCAATATTGTATGAGGGGCCGTTTAGGATAAAAACTGTTTTCTCTCACACACTACTAAAAACTCATACACACACAAAATATGTGTATTTGGTATATGTAGGATATATATTATCAGTACTTATATGGTAAGTATATGGCGTGTGTGGCACCATATACAATTTTTTTCTCTTACACACAAAATACAAAAATTGCTCATACACACTACTAAAATATCACACGCAAACAATTTTTTCTCTCATGCATACATAAAAAACTAAGATTGCACATATAAACTAATAAAATATAGACCCATTTTTTTGTATGTGTGAGAGACATTTTTTGTATGGGACTCAGTATTTGTATGTGTGAGAGTTGTCACGGAAGAGGCGGGGCATAATTTGGAGATCAGCTCGTGCATGTGTTGATACCACAGTGAAGTTAGCTACAAGTTGGATATTGGAGCTCCACGGTGTTTAGCTCAAGGTTAATCCGATATATGAACACTAATTTCGGCCAGCCGTTCTCTACCGCTCCCTCCTCAAGCGCTTGGAGATTGAATAAGCCCTAAGTGATTAGGGCTTATTCGGGTTCTAAGGCCGCTTACTCCGGCTCTAACGCCGGAGTATTTAAAATTATATTTAAAATTTTTAAATATTTTAAATTCATTGGAGGTTCTAAGTGAACCTCCGAGCGCTTGAGGAGGGAGCAGTAAAGAACGGCTGGTCGAAATTAGCGTTCATAAATCGGATTAACCTTGAGCTAAACGCCGCTTAAATAAGCGATCTGATCTCCAAATTGTGCCCCGCCTCTTCTGTGACAATTCACACATACAAAAAATTGAGTCCCTCTCACATACAAAAAAATTTGTCTATATTTTATTAGTTTATATGTGCAATCTTAGTCTTTTATGTATGCATGTGAGAAAAAAAATTGTTTGCGTGTGTGATATTTTAGTAGTGTATATGCACAACTTTTATATTTTGTGTGTGTGAGAGAGTATGCGTGTGTGATATTTTGGCAGTGTGTATCCACAATTTTTGTATTTTGTGTGCGTAAGAGAAAAATCGTATGCATGTGTGATAATTTAGTGGCGTGTATGCGCAATTTTTGTATTTTGTGTATGCATGTATGATATTTTAGTAGTGTATGTGCAATTTTAGTATTTTTTGTGTGTAAGAGAGAAAAATTGTATGCGTGTGTGATATTTTAGTAGTGTGTTTGTACAATTTTAGTATTTTGTGTGTGTGTGTGTGTGTGTGTGCGTGTGTGTGAGAGAGAAAAATATTGTATGCGTGTGTGATATTTTGGTAGTGTATATGCGCAATTTTTCTATTTTGTGTATGCGTGTGGGAGAAAAATTGTATATGTGTGTGACATGTGTGCAATTTTAATATTTTGTGTGTGTGTGTATGAGTTTTTAGTAGTGTGTGAGAGACAAAACAGTTTTTGTCCTAAACGGCCCCTCATAATATTGGCCATTCTAACCATATTGGCCATATTTATTTTTTGGATCTATACAAAAATAAGCTGGAAGAGAGCAGCTGTAATTTGGTTGCCCTCTTCCATATCTGGAGGAGATCTACAGGACCTAACCCTAACCCGCAGCATCACCAACAACCCCTCACATTCCGACCACCCTCAGGAGGGGCTTCAGGGCAATAAAGTCAAGAAGAAAGATAAAGTCTTTGAACCTACTAAACTATCTAGCTTCAAATTTATTTTTATGTTGAGACGGCGGGGGCTGTTGCTGGCAGCTTTTGAATATAAAGTTGCTTGTAGTCAAGCAACTTTTAACTTTGGTGTTCCCATGGGATCCATTGTGTAAACTCTGCTGTCCCTCCTGCTGTCAGATCCTGGACTCTGAGCTGTTTGAACTGATGCAGCAGAATGGAGACTACACACACTTCTACTTCTGCTACCGCTGGTTCCTGCTGGACTTCAAACGAGGTAAAGGCTCCACCTCACTGCATGCTTTAGCTCAATGAGGTGGACTCTTCTCCCGAACAGCTTCAGGAGGGCCACTTGCACCACCTGCACTGTGATATCAAAGGCCACACGAGAGAGTGGTCTGTTTATTTTAAGAATCCCTTAAAATAAACCCTCACGTTGTTTTTGTTTTTATTTCATTTATATAAGATGTTGTGAATTAATTCATCAAAAGTGGAATACGTTTTATGACTATGTATTTTATAACTGACAGTATGAAAAAAGGGTTGTGTTTTTATCCTGTGCAGATAAATATCTGCTGTATGCATATGTCATCATTAGGAAGGAAATTTAGACATACAGTGGATATAGAAAGTACTCAGACCCCTTTAAATGTTTCACTCTTTGTGTCATAGCAGCCATTTGCTAAAATCAAAAAAGTTTATATTATTTCTTATGAATGTACACTCAGCATCCCATCTTGACAGAAAATAACAGAAATGTAGAAATTTTTGCAGATTTAGTAAAAAAGAAAAACTGAAATATTACATTGTCATAAGTATTGAGACTCTTTGCTTAGTATTGAGTAGAAGCACCTTTTACTTTTTGTATTTCAGTGGACAGCCCAAGATGGATACAGAGCTCCTTGCATGTAAATGTCTCTCAATGGTAAATGCAAATGAACTCTGATCATAAAAGTATAAAAGTAAGACTATAAAAGTTGGTTTGCGGTCTGAGAGAGAAATTTGAATGATTGATTTGAAAGGTATGCATGTACATTTTGGCAAAAAATACGGATCCTGGACATTACCTTCTGAACTCTTCTGGACCACTGGTAATTTCATGTATTTTTCTTTGGGCTGCGTCTTTTGGCTTCATTGAAGTTATGGTAGTTAAGTCGATCAGGCAAAAAAAAAAAAAAAATTTGCTCTTAAGAAAAGCAACCAGGGAAGGGTTGAATCTGCCCAATTGCCCAACCTTAATATATATGTATATATGTGTGTGTGCATGTGCATGTGTGTGTAGAGCTTCTGTATGAGGATGTTTTTGCAGTTTGGGAGGTGATCTGGGTGGCTCCCAGGATCTCATCTCGCCACTTCGTCCTCTTCCTGGCCCTGGCACTGGTTACGCTGTACCGTGAGATCATCATAGACAACAACATGGACTTCACTGACATCATCAAGTTCTTTAATGGTACGACATGTTATTCACATTTCTATCATCAGGGAATAGTTTTTTATTCCTGTTAATAGAGTCCAAAGAGTACAAGACTCTTTGGACAAATGTCAAAAAAACTCATTTAAAGGCTACAGTGTAGATATAAAATAACACTCAAGTCCAGAGAAATGTGCAACTGAATCTGTTAATTTAAAAATGTATAAAATGCACATGTCTATTTGAGCATTAAATTTACAATAAGTGACAATAAAAAAACTGCAAACAGAAAAGATGTACAGCATGGATGTAAACACGTATTGAGTTTGTTTTGATAACCAGAAAAATGTTAGGATGCAGCAGTCTGCTACTAACAGAGTCAGAGAAGGTCATAACAGGAAGGTCAGGACATAGTCCTGGAGCATAAGTTAATACCTTATAGAACCATGTTTTGTAATGTGGTGTGTGTCACTACTATGTCTGCAGGTATAAAGACTGAAATAATTCCTAACCTTTTCTTTGCAAAACCATATAATCTCAGTTGGGTTGGATGGAGAGCCCTTTAAGTCTTGCCACAGATACAGTGCATTAACATAGTTGGATCCGAGCCTTTCTAGTGAAACTATGTCTGTATGTTTAGAGTCATTATCTTGCTGGCAGCTGACCATCCATTCTGACCAGATGTCTTGTCCCGAACCGCCTTTCCGGTGCCCTCTACCCCTTCCATGA
The DNA here is from genome assembly GCF_000485575.1 of Poecilia formosa. NCBI lineage: Eukaryota > Metazoa > Chordata > Actinopteri > Cyprinodontiformes > Poeciliidae > Poecilia > Poecilia formosa. The sequence continues at coordinate 19,639 of NW_006800681.1, read as the reverse complement.
AGTTGTTGGAGGGACAGGGGAGGAACTGCATTAGGCAGTCCCTCCCCTGTCCCATTCACATCCTCCAGGTTTAAGGGAGTGGGTATTGAAGGCCCATGCCACCTCCCTACAAGGTGCCGACCTGGGCAGTTGCCCACGTCACCCATATCACAAACCACCAATAGTTAAAACTGTCACTATGTCATGACAGTATGTTTTGTGACAGATTCTACTATTTCCATCTGAAGACATGCACTGTCCCGACAGAAAACAACCAATCAGAAGTAGGAGGAGTGTCTTAGTTGGTTGGTCAATCACCCTTATGTACATGGTGCTAAATGTTCAGATGGTGAAGAAACAACTTACCATTTCAGGAAAACCGTTGATCAGCCATCATTGGTGGTCATGCTAACTAGCTTTAGCATTCGCAACAGTCTCTGCTAGCTGCAGCAAATCAGAAGGGGAGAGGCGGTGAGCAGTGCCACACAAAGTGATTGACAGCAGTAAAACCTGCCTCCTCGCTCTGATTGCGTGTCTCAAGTTAGCACTGGGATGAGGTGGAGGAGCTCGATTGGTTTTCACAGATTATGTTTCTCATACCATAATGAGACAGTGACAGTTTCAACAAATGTCTAAAATATACTTTTTATAAAAGTTACATACTGCAGATTTAAGGCATTGGACATTTTTTTTCTAAACAGGTTTAATATAAATACCCAACACACTTTTCTAATATTTTAAATGTTAACAATTTGGGAAAACCCTATATCATTTTTCCTCATAATTTCTGACTTCGCCATGTTGGTCTATCACGTAAATTACACTGGAATTTCTGTCACATGACAACATGACAAAATTGTTTCTAGAGTGCATAGCGATGTTGTCGGAACTGCTGTTGCTTGAACCAGCTGCACAGGATGTTTACATGTGTCTTCTTCGGCAGAGATGGCAGAACGTCATGATGTGCAGCTTATCTTGCGGATGGCACGTGAGCTGGTGCACAAAGTCCAGTCTCTGATGGACAACAAGTAACTCTACAAGGGATAACTGGGAGGACTGGGAGTGTGTGCAGCCTGGTGTTCGAGACAGTTTCCTGGCCTCCACACATCCAGACCTGGCTATGGGGGTCCAAATGAAAATCCCAGTGGGGATCCCAAAGGAGATCCTATTGGAAGTCCCAGTGAAGGTCCCCGTGGGGGTCCCAGAGGGAGCTCCAGTAGGGTTGCCAGTAAAGGTCCCAGTGGGGGTTCCAGTGGAAGTTGGGGAGCATCACATGACTGCTTGGCTCTTGCGTTCTGTTTACATGTTCCTTCACCTGGAATGCCCATGGTGTCTGTTCAGACATTTGGATTTGTCTGCATGCTAGTGAGTTAAATCACACTGTGAACGCATTCTTCAGCCCCCCAGTGTGTGCATGAGAACACACACATCTTTCTGGCTCTTCTCCCAGAGTCCCCTCCTTTTACTGACTCTGACTCTGGAACTCCTCATTCGGGAAGCCAGTAAGGAAAACTGAAGCGCCATCCATTTGCCTAACATGTTCCTCAGTGCAGCACCACAGGAGGCCCCAAGAGGGTAGTATTTACACACAACATTGTTGGAGGAGCAGAAGACTTTGCCACGAAGATGCTTTCATCAGTGACCAAATGAACTGTGCCAACTACCTTTTCTCGAGTGTTTTCTACAAGCATGTGTGTTTTTAGCTGTTCGCCACCTTTTTAATGTTTCTTTCATTGTAACCACAAATGTTGCCTTTTATTGACAGCCCAAGGTACTTAGATGCACTTTTCACCTAGAGTATCCTTAGTGGTGCTTATGAAGGCTGCATCCAACTTGCCGGAGGCATGAAGCGGCAGTGAATGAATTGCAGCCAGTTTTCCTGCACATGGCGTTATGTGTCTGAAGCATGTGTGGAACAAACCAGAACAGCACAACCACAAAGGGAAAAGCACACAGACTTAATTTCTCTGGTGGGTCATTAAAAGGGGGTGGGGATCAGTTAGGATGAACATAGTGATACAATTTCCACAACTGACTGGATGAGTTCAGTTGTGCCTATCTTCAGCGGTCTTTGGTCAAGAGGTGGGTAGGTTGGTCAACCTGGATAGGTTGCCAGCTCATCGCAGGTTAACATAGACACACAGAGCAAACACACATCCATCCCAAAGGGCAATATAGAGCAACTGCTCTATATTGACTGTTTAGTTAGTTAACTAACTAAACAGTCATATTTTTGGACTGTGGAAGGAAGTCGGAGTACCTGGAGAAAATCCATGCATTCACATGAAGGACATGCAAGCTCCACCCAGAAAGACCCCAGACTGTGTTTTCCCCTCCATGCTGATCAGAACAGATTTAAAAATTATTTTATGATTCACCCAGTCTGTTATAACCTGCATTTCCATTACAAATTTACACAAAACTTTTGTCAATACTCTGCTAATGTAAAAAAAAAAACCCACAATTGTGCAATTGCCGTTTCAATTAATAAGAAGCGCAATTAAAATCCCACATGAATAAGTTTGTACACTCAGTAAGTCATTAAAAAACATGCTGTGCCACCATTCTCCAACTTCCTGGAGTCTTCATGGATTGTGCCAGTGGCAAGATGTAATGTCTACTTTTCACATGACTTTCTGAGTTCAGATACTCGTTTCCTCCCATAATCCCTTCAGCATGTGAGGTAGGTTACTTGGGGACTACTTGGCCCTCCAGTGTGAGGGAGTGTGTGGTTGTTCCTGAACTGGCTCTGTGATGGACCTGCTACCTGTTCAGGTTGACTCCGCCTCTCAACCAGTCACTGCTGTGTCAGGCTGCAGCCCTGCTCCACTAACCAGGTTTACAAGGGTATGCCAAAAAAAAAAAAAAACTACACCAGCTGTTTTAAGGCACAAAACAACACAGCTATTCATTGTAGCATCGCTTCTAAATTCTGGTCTTTCCATTTTTTGCAAATTTGTTGCTGTTTTAGAAGGACAACAGTCAGTGTCATAAATATTTGGAGAAAAGCTGTATTGTCTGGTTATTATGAAGCATCATAACAGAAGTTTAAAGGAAGAGGAACTCTACACTTTTAAGTTTTAAACTGGGAAGAATTGTGCTCTGATCTGAAGACACCATGCCATTCTTAAACTTGCTACATCAACAATCCTGTCTGGAAAAAGTGGCTGCAATTGTTCAGTTGGAATTTGATAATCAGCCTAAATGAACCTCCCCACCCCCCCCAAAAAAAACAAAAACAAACATTTTGCATTTTACTGATTCAGATCTTAAAAGTCCAGAGAAGGCGTAATTTCCTCTGCATCTGGTGGATTGGTGTTGTAGAAGGCTAGTTTGAGCACATTTCTTTCTGGCTCTGGAGTGAACCAGAGCCAGTTGATACAGTTTCCTCTCTGCACCATCAGTGTGACCCTTCTCAACATGTCCAACATGGCTGCATTTTTCTGGTCATCCAGCATGGACCTCCACCTGTGATACAAGTGCCAAGAGTCTTCCCCAAACCCTGAAATGTACTGTAGTCATCTGGCTCTCTGATGTTAGTCTGACCCCAAGAACAGGTGGTGGTGTGGATGTACCTTGCCACAGCGCCTGCTCCCTCTCCCTCGTGGCGACTGAGGTTCAGGTTGGGGGAGGGTGGGAACGGGCGTCTGTGGCAGAACTTCTTCCATTCAGGACACTGTGTACCAAAGCCTTGAAACAGCCCCCTCTTTGGCATGATGACAATGTGCAATTTCATACTGCATCTTGAAGACTGACTGTTTACTATGTGTGTAAAATATTTTTTGGAAATAGTGTTCTTGAATTCTTAACTACTGTGCAATTTCTGTTGTTTGGGAACCCCATCAAAGTCTATATTGCTTATACATACAAATGAACCAAAAGCCCAATTATTTGTATTCAGACTGAACATATATAAATAAATAAATCTATAACTTATTTTCAGATCTATTTTTCTGTTGGTTCTAACAGCACTAATCGGAGGTGTGTACTGTGCAGAGATGCAGAATGTGTGCAGACTGTGTTATACATTGACTGTTAAGTGTTCTTTATCAATGTTGTGCACTGACTTTAAGATTTACAATTATTTAAGAGAGCTAATGACTGCATTTCCAAACTTGTATTGGTCAGGATGTATCATTTGCCTTGAATGTAACGTGTTATTAAAGAAGAGGTGGTTCATTAGTTTGCTGTTCATTTTTTTCAATAAAATATGAAAAGATGCTGCAATAATGGAAACAGGACAAAAATGTTTGGTGTTTTAAGGAATGTGAACTAACTGCATTAAATATGTTCTGATTGATTTATTCATTATAAGACAAATGTTTTCAGCAAACTTGTTTACAAAAAGAAGGGTGTTGGACGCAGCTTGCACAATATTGCAAAAAGTGTGAATGAAACTAATATTTAAAAATAAACATAAAAGCAGATTGTATGAGTTGTACATATGGATGCATTTGACTGCAAAGTTGACTTATCTTGGATAAACTGGCAATGATTTAATCTGAAAGTTAAAAAAAAAAGACAATAAACCAACTCGGGGCTGGGCCACAGCTTGCCTTCTCTGGGTCTGCTCCATTCCATTCTTCCAAATACTAGCTGTGTTTCTATCAACATTTTTTATGCACATTGTGGAAATTTAACATTGAAAAAGTTGAAATAACTTCAATTTTAGTGGGGCTTCGAGAGGATTCCCAAGGTGAGACTTTGCTGCAGTTATTGCACCTCTTTCACTCCAACGCCAAAAAAGCATTTAAAATGAAAAACTTTTCAACAATATGACAAAAGATTTCATGAATCTCAAGCTGGTAGTTTTTTTCTTTAATTGAAACTCGTTAAAGTTCAGGATTAAGTACTCAGGCTAAAGCTGCAAAGTATAAGATAGATAATCTGAGAAAAAAAAATCAAGCTCCTCCACCTCCTTCCAGCAGAGCACTAATTAGTAAAATGCACTGTGACAGAGAGCAAGAAGCAGCATAAGAGGACAGATGAGAGATAATTTGATGATGGCAGGAAGGAACGGCAGAGGTTGTCTCTATCCCATCTCATAATGATAATGGCTAATCTTCACTAGTTGCAATTAGGTCTGTCATGATAAATTTTGCAGAGCGATTAATTGTCTAAAAAATTATGATACATGATAGTATTGTTTTGAGACCTTTTGACACTGATTTAATGGAAATGATTAATAATGCATGTGATTTCCTGCCATAGATAGATACACTTTATTTTCAAAAGAACACATAACACTGGAACTAATAAACTAAATAAGCAAAACAACCAAAAACAAGAATAAAATGGATTCTCAGTCTCCATTAACAAAAAACGTACTTGAATAAAAGCTAAACAACATAAAGCCAAAGTGGAAATAAATACTGCATTCAACCAAAAGAGTGCAGATATGAAATCTGTATACTATATTGCCCTTCAGTAATCACCAGAATTAAATAGAGAAGATGGGCACATCCGACTACCTAGTTCATACTACACGATGTTTTTGCCCCATAAATAGGTTATAATGATTTTCATTCAGTCAGGACTTTACGCTGACTCTAGCCACATGCAAATTCTAGTAAAGCATTAATCAATGCTTTACTAGTAACTCAAAAAAAACTTTTTCTTACGAGTTACTTACCCCCAACTATAACCAAATATGACAGTCTAAGTAAATTAAATTTAATTAAATTAATGCCTGGTCTTAAAATTAGTTAACTGGACTTGAAGCCATTATTTTGTGCCCATGTGGCTGGACACCACACGGCACGACGAACCCAATCGAACCGTTATACCTAGGATTTCTGTCAGGTTTTGAAAATGGGCTGGCAGTCCGCCAACAACTCATGTAGTGTGCGCTGGACATTACACTAAGGAAGAGCACCGGAGATTAGCCTTTTTTCATTCAGTGTCATCAACAGAAAGAAAAAAAGACAGGAAGAGACGATAAAGCCGATAATTAAAATGAGGTTGATAGGTTTAATTTATCGTGCGATTAATTGATTTATCGTTTATCGTGACAGGCCTAGTTGCAATATGTGAGCCTGTACAATATATTGAGTTTCATCATAAAGGCAAAGCCCATACTGCTATGGTGGAACACTTTGGTTTAAGTATAATATACAGTTCTTACCCTGACTTTTCTAGAAAGAGTTGAGCTTGTAAATGTTGCTGCCTAGTGGAAGTTCACAGGCAGCATTAATAGGCTGGGAGTCTGCAACCTGCGGCCCTACTGTGGCTCTTACAAACCAAAAAAGGAAATTATTTATGATCATGCCTGCAACAAGAAATGGTCATTCTGGGGGGTTTAAAGTTCTTATGGAATATCTGCATATAATATATGCAGCAGATTTTTAAAAGTAACTAGCTTCAAACTATACAACCGATCTTTCCATATTTATAGAAAAGGCTCACCTCATTTTACAAAATAGTTTTTTCTCTTTTGTACCAGAGGATTGATTTTATTTTAAAATATCATAATAGGTAAATTATGCCCTTTTTCCACCGGCTCGACTCGGCCCGGCCCGGCCCGGCTCGGCTCGCTTTCCGAGCATTTCCACCGGCTTTTCTACGGGGCTGGCCCTGCTTTTTAGGATCCTGTTCGGAGCCGGGCCAGCCGGGCAGGTCCTGGTTTGGTGGGTGACGCAAGCTTCACTGCTGTTCACTGATTGGCAGACGAGTGGACAGACGGAGCAGCAAAGAGAGAAGAACAATGAAGGCGCACGTTTGAAACTAGCTGCAACACGGAAGTGATGGAAGATACAAACAAGCCCTTAACATGCCAGCTTTTTTCTTTGCTTCGGATTTCAATGGATCTTACTGTGGCACCCGAGTGGTGTACAAAATAAATAACTGCAGGGATTGTGGACAGTTTCAAAACGGACCCATAAAAGTTACAATAATTTATTTAAAAAACAAATAATCAAAAGAGAAGGAAGGTGCAGGCAGTCCTTGACGATAAGTCAATAAGCAAGTCTGTAATTGTCTTAGCTGGGCAAAGAAGGAGGGGCGCAGTCCTCCACTACGCTCAGCCCCTCGTTGGTTCGATCCGGCTAATCCTCCAGTTCCTGGCGGACTTCGTCAACGATCCAGCCGCCCGCTCCTCAACGGCGACCAGTTCCCGTCAAGTCCACC
>NW_006800681.1:0-11648 GCF_000485575.1 Poecilia formosa | reverse complement strand
GCATAATGGCAGTACCGATACAACTTCTACACCTTAGAAGTTCCACATAAGAATGTTACACAGTCTTACGTTAGCTGAACAGATCAATATGCAATGTGTACCGTATCTGACACACATTAATGATTTTATTTTACCTGAAAAGGCTTTTTACGAAACTGTAATCATGTTAGCCACGCTAGCACCGAGTACAGTGTACCAGGCCTAGGCACACTCAAACATTTGCCAACAACAGAAATCACTGATTTCAAAAGTAACCCTCAAAACCATGAATACCCGACTTACCCAGCCTTGCAAGAACTGATCTTGTCCACAGCTATATTTATGCTGAGGATCTGCTGTTTTCCTCATCGACCGGTGTTATAGATCAACTGGTGGCTAAGTCAACTGGTGGTGGCAGCTGGAAAAGACTGATGTTTCTGTGGGCGTTGCTTTTTAGGACCCCTTTACCGAACCAGGAAGTAAACAATGCGATAAGTTTAAAGGACTACAAATCTTTGCAAAAATACTATCCGATTCCGTAAAACAACCACTAAAATCTCGGGAATAATTAAATGGAAAGACTTCATTGGTCTAATATGGTATGTTGCCTTTTTTTTTTTTTAAGTTCATTTGCAATATCATCAAAACATGTAAATTACGCAGAACCTGTCCTGATTTATGTGTTGCTTCAGAGGTTGAAACTCGTCAAAGGAAGATCGAAATAGATCTCGATGTGGCATGACCAGATCTCAAAGCAAAGATTAATCCCGGAAAGCCGACATAAATGTTGAAGAGCCTTGGGATTAAAAATAAAATGTTTAAAAAGATCGACTGGCTGTGTAGTTTTTCCACATATTCCTCCTTTTTAACTGTTCTGTAATGCTACACTTTATTTCCTAGCTCATTCACAGAAGACATGGCTACCGCAGATCTATGTGGCAGTGTCATTTCTTCCTTATTGTTGATATTTTTTCTCGTAATTTAACTAAACGTCTTTATTCTTTTCATATAGTGACCCTAATTCTCAACTATATGAGACATCGCTGAAAAAACAATTGTCTTATATACTTTTACATCAGAAACAGGTTAAAAATCTTTAAAAATCTTCACTCGAACTGAGATTCTGAAAGTGCCACCAGTTAATCCAGGTTTCCTTCCTAAAGCACGGGATGTCTGTTAGATGACAATGACGGGTAGAAACATCAGTCTCTAAGCTTTCGTCATAGTTTAATGGTTAAAGCAGTGTTCTCAGAACTCAGCGACCGCTGGTACGAGTTTAGTTAGCATCGTCTGTTTCCCTTTTTGGACCAGTTTATTTTATTGTCTACAAAAATAAATAATATAATTCACTTGCTGCCAACATTTTGGAGGTAGTGTTGTTTAACAGGTTTGCCCGACAAACTTTAACTGTAAGAATATTGTCAGATTACGAAGTTGCACAGCTTTGCTTCTGCAGCCGAGTGAAGTCTTAAAGTGCAGACGAAATAATGTGGCTTCCATTAAATGAGCAATGAATTAGTTTGCATGATATAACTTTTTATTTATTGATATGCTTGCAGACCATGTCAGTCAACATAAGACTGAAAAGACGTAAAATGATCGTCATTACTCTAACAATGTTGGGTGGTAGTACAAATTCTGTTTAGTACAGTCTCCTTTGAAGTGGGGTATATTTTAGTGATCTTTTAATGCATTCTTCAATATTCCTTCATATCATTATGATTTGAAGAGCTCTTAGAGAAAGTAGGGATATTTTCATATCTGTTTATTTACGTTTGTCGCGTTTTGATCAGGAAACGACAAAGCCACCTAATTTTTTTTTACAAACATCTGCGTTGAGGACCCCGTTTGGCTGTCACTGTCTTCATGCGGCTCGTTCTGTTTTTAATTTTATTTCCCTTCGTCAACAACTTGCAAACTGTTTCCAAGTAGAGAACACACGGACAAATACTGTAGATATGGTTCATAGTCTGTCAATATCTGACAGTATTGTCGGAACGTTTATTATTATAATTTCGGCTTGTCAATTTGGATATCACCATCAACTACATTAGCTGTTAACTTTATATCATTTACATGAGATTTTATTACAGTACAACTTATCGACATTACTTGATATTCCTTTCTATTTGGACACGTAAACACCACAAGCAACACCATCAGGTATGTGAGTTAAATTTTATTAAATATGATGACAACCACCTCATTGTTTAGCGACACTTACTCTGGGTAGTAAATGTCGCTAAATAATGCGACACTTACTATTTACCTTTTGCTTACCTGTAATGTAAGCAACTCGCATAACAGGTACTTGATAGTCAATTACAATGTTTTTTTCTGATCAGTGCTGGTTACAAAAAGCAGAAACTATCCACTTGGGTTTACATTGTGGCTATTCATGAGTTAGAATTATTGTATTCTGGTGAACCTGAAAGTGAATGGGATTGTGTTATTCATTGATCTGGTTATGGTTTTCGAAGCGCAATGAATGCTGTTCTTTAGAAAATTGTTTTGAAAGATACTTTTCACATGCAACATTAAACATATAAGCGTCCAATGGGATTTATAGTAAAGTTTTGCAAACGGTTTTTTCACGCAAGTAGCATTTTTCAACAGGCATCGACACAACCACCTACAATTTAGAAACATCTGCGGTGCGCATAGGTTTCAACCAGTTGATTTAGCCACCAGTTGATCTATAACACCGATAGCATTTCCCTGTGACGCGCACAATGTTGGAGGCATCGCGTGGCTCAAACACCTTGATTTCGTCCAAAAAAGATGACATGAACTATGACATAGAAACTAAGCCCCGCGACGCTTTGTTTGTGAGACATGCAGCCATGTGGGACTGTCGAGGGGCGTTTCTGGGAGGGGCTTGGTAAGGTCCATGAGTCGTTTTTGTCACCATAGTGGAGAGAATGGAAAGCCTCGTTAGCCGCTTCGGAGCCGACACAGCCTCACGGTGAACACCGACTCAGACGCAGCTAACGCCGCTGCTGCTCTCCAGCCAGGTGAGCAGTTTGGAGATATATCCGTCTGGTTTTTACTACATTTAAGGTTGCATACATACATGTCATGGAAGACATTTAAAACACAAAGTCTGCTGTATTTTTATTGCTCAAACACAACATGCGCATTTTCTAAAGACACTGGTTGCACATTACAATTATAAATAATTGTAATATTATACATGTTACCTTCACTTGTTTCTTATCTTTGCGTGAATCTACGTGCTTCGATTGTTTATCATTTTGCTGTTGCATCCGAGTTTCCCCCCTTGTGAGATAATAAAACATGTTATATGACATCCTATTGTAAAATGGCTAGATATCAGTTCTCTAATCAAATTGTTATGAATTATTAATTGTAGAATGAACAATAAACCGGAAGAAAACGATAGTGGTATTTTATCCACGGCTGTATGCATGCATAGGTCTAAAACTTACAGGTAATTACATTTTGTCTTTAATTTACATAACTATTCCAGTTATTTATAATTCTGTATGGCTGGATGGTAAAAAAAAAAAGTGTTTGTATGTATATATAAAGTAACATGTCTGTTTTAAATAATTTCTTATGTGTATGTAACTTCCACATTAGTAACTCTGTTATTTATCTACATTTATGTGCTATAAGCTATAATATCTAATTACTTTTCCCAGGGAGCAGAAGGAGAGCAACATGGCTGACATGATGGAGAACGATGAGGAGAACCATCAGAACACCTGGATCTCCTTCAGGAGGAAGCAGCTACCAGCTGAGATGGCAGAGCTCTATGGAGAGTTGAGACAAAAGAAAAATAAAAGTTGTCTCAGTGAACAAAGTCTCTCTATTTCTGCTCACTCCAACACATTATTGTACAGATTGTAGTTTATATGGCATCAAGGTCCTAATATAATCCTCCCAAAATGTGCGGAGCTTTAGACAGAGTGAAAATATATTATATAAATGTTTAATTGAACTTAACATTGTAGATTACCAACGACGGCATCCAAAACTGAATACATTATTCAGCAAACCAAACATTTTGACATTATTATCAGGGTTGCTATTAACAAGAACCCAAAATACAAATCATGTTTATTAGTTTCTAGTTTATACATCATCATTCTATCCACTCAATGTTTATGTCTTCCTGCAGAATCTTCAATGCAAGAAAGCGAGAAAATGTGTCTAAAACCTGTAACCTTAATTAGTGATAATTAAGACTGAGTTTAAACTTTTAATTCTTAGTGTGCAAAATGTGAAAATATGGAACTAGAACCAGTCAGATTAGAAGGAATAAAGCTTTATTTGTTCTCAGTATAACTTGGACATCAGGTGAATCATAATTAAACGTATTGAGAAGTTAAAAACAACAGATTGTTAATGCACTTCAACTCTGTAAGAACATCAGACACATTTTTTTTTTTATCAGAAATGTTTCATCAGCATATTGAGCTCATGTGATTCCTACTCCAGAAAGGTGAAGGTCTCTGGACATCCTGAAGGTAAACACCGACTGGCAGGAAGACGGAGACTGATGAGACATCCTACAACTCAGAGGAGCACAAAGAACCACGATGGTCTGCAGTTTACCAACATGAAAACACATTGTAATTATGAATTAATTCTGACATTTTTAAGTTATTTGCAACACCGCGATTAACATTAGCTCATGTATATTCGGCACTATTACAAGTTTTATAGTAGTTTAATACAACAATCATTGTTAGCTCACCTGCACCTGAGCCACCTGCTTTTCTCCCGCTGCAAGGCGGAGATCAACTCCTCCTCACCACATCGCTGCTTTCCTCCCACTGCCACATTTTCTTGAAGTCTCAGAAAAATCGCAATCAGGCTATAAAAAAATAGCTCAGCTCTCTCTTCTTCTTTTGTATCAGAAAAACAACAACTCGCGTTAGGTTGCATGTAACGAAGCACAGCACATAGCGACTGGAGGCGGGGGCTGGTGAAAACGCGGTCACTCCGAAACAGAGCCGAGCCGAGCCGGGCCGAGCCGAGCCGGGTTGTTGAAGTAGAGCCGGTGGAAAAGGGGCATTAGTTTTTCCACTGCTTCCATATTAAAATATTTTATGCAGTACATATTTAGAAAATTGTCTTTTGTGGCTCTAGGTGAGTTTTATTTTGTAACAGCAGGGGCAAAAGTGGCTCTTTGAATGGAAAGGTTGCTCTCTGACCAGCCATGTAAAATATGAACAAACCCAAAGGAGTAGGACACATGAGTCAAACTAAAGGCATGGGGGCAAAATCCAGCCCTCCATAAGTATCTCTGTGGCCACATAAATATCACTGTCAAGAGAACAGTTTTGTGCTTAAATTTATCAAATCACATATTTTCCTGCATATTTCACATCCAAGTGAAAAGATTGATGACATCTTCAATATAAAAAAAGCAACAATAACAGACATGTTTTTTTTAAAAAGCATCATTTATCACTTCCGATACATTAAAATAAACAGTACCCTATGGCATTGCACAATATAAAGGCATTGAAACAAAAATGAAACATTAAAATAAGTATTGCAGCTTCTGAAAGCGAATCCCCCCATTCATATATACTGGTTTGATTTCTGGAGTTTCTGGAGTTTCTTACAATAGAATCAGTTTTTTCTCTAAACATCCAGAGGTCGTTCCTACAAACTTAATGAGTGTGATGTGACACAAAATAACAATCAGCAGACATTCCATGGTGCTGAGAAGTGGCACATCTTCTCACGTTAAGGTACAACACTGAAGGCCAAAGGTCCTCTTGAAGCAGAGGAGGGAGAGCTGCCCACAGGAAGAGGAACCAGACGAGAGCGCTTGGATGTGCCAACGTCCAGCGCAGATGGAGAGTCATCTTTTAGCCTGAGTCCACCCAGTTCTAGACAGAAACGCAGGAACAGAGTGAGCTGGAGAGTTTGGTAATACTCTAATTTACTCCGCCAATAAAAATCAGAGAAACACAGACCCGGAGCTGTAGGAGTCTTTCTTTGTATGTAAACTGCTGAGGGTTACTCAGCTGAGCTCATCTGTCAGTGCTCATTATTCTGAGTTGCTTTCTGACTGATGACGTATAATTTGAAATTCTAAAGGTTATTTTTACTGTCTGCCCAGCAGAGGGCGCTGCTGACTAGACTGAGAGGAGTTCAGTGAAATCTCCACGTTAAATGCAATCAGGCTCTTTGCAGACAGCAGATCAGTCCAGAACAAATAGAGCAGGTCAACTGATTAAATATTGGACTGAGACTTGTAGGGGTGGCATTATGTATTTTCCAGGCACAATGGTATTTTATAGAACAATCAATTAACTTATCTTCACTTGTTATAATGTTGTATAAAATTTATCAGATATAACTTAAAAGAAATTTGACTTTATTTTGACACCTTAAAACTGGCCTACGTCTCTTTCTGAAGCTCCTGTTCTGTCAGACACTCGGCCTTCAGTGCATCATCATAAACTAGCTTCTCGTTGTCCTATTTACAACAGTCCTTTGGAGAGTTGGATTGAGAAGTAGACTCATAGTTCAGCCAGGTGTTTGCTAACTGCTGCTGGCACTAGTCTGGAGGAGCTGAGTGGGGGCAGGTTGCTCTGTGAGGCAGAAGCTTGGTTAGAGGCTGAAGTTCCAAGTGGAGCTTTGTGAAAATAGGGGGTACTTTGTGAGAGTAACTGTTCTCGAGTGGTTGCCATGGAGATTAAAGGATTTCTCAAACATGTATGAAAGAATCAAAGCAACACTCCAGTTATGTTTTAAAATGAAACAACAACATTATGGCATGATACTAAGCTCAAAAAGGTTTATTTCACGCAATACTGCCCCTTTAGAGCTGCAGTATGTAACTTTTATAATTTTTATTTTATTTTTTTACATATTTGTTGAGACAGAAAATTTTGAGAAAAAGATGGAGCTCCTCCACCTTCTCCCAGTGCCAACTAGAAACAACCAATCACAGCAAGGAGCAGGTTTTAGTGCTGTCAATCAAAATCTGGTGTTGCACTGCTCATCCTCTCTCCCCTGATTCCCCTTGCTCTCTGCTAAGCTGCAGCTAGCATAGCCTGTAGTGAATGCTAAGGGTAGGTTGCATGGCCATCGATAAACAGTTTTCCTGTAACAGTAAGTTGTCCCTTACAGCTTACTGTTGTAAGAAACACTGAAACGTTGTAAGCTGTATAGACTGACATGTCAGATCACTTTTCAGAGACGATGCGTCTCATATTACACTGTCACAACATGGTGGCAGTTTTAAGAACTTATTGCAGCTTTAATGAAAAGCTGCCAGCAGTTGAGCTCCTGTTGATGGGAACGCTCAGAACTCAGCTGTCCTGGAAGTCTTCAGTTTCAGAGAAGCAATAATCATGAGAGCTGATCAGCCAATCAGAGAGAGACTTTGGAAAATATGAAGCATGTTGCACTTGACGACCAATGAGATTAATCTGCTGTTCTTTTTAACCATATTCTTGAAATTCAGTCACAGGTCAAGAATGCAAACAGTCCATCGTCAATAAAACTCTCGACTGTGTTCAGACATATAACCATATAATCTATTTAGTGAAAAGACAAGTTTTCATTTCAAAAATGAACACATTCATTGCTGCTTGTGGATATGATAAGGTGTATATTACTTTAAAATTATTTGTCATGAATTTACAAATAACCAATAAAAGAAAACTCCTTGAGCTCCAGACTATGATGTCATCAGTATAAGACAACATATTCTTAAGAATATTTTTTTTTAAATAACTTTGAAGTAAAGACGTTACAGTGTGTGAAAAGTCAGATATGTGTGTTTGCAAACATTGCAGGATCTTTCATCATTAGGATAATATTGGTAGCTGTGAAACTGTACCTATGTGCTGTGGTCCAGCTGTTCCTCTGCTTCTAACTGGGGTTGGGTCTCTCTGCAGACTTCTGCATCTGTGTAGAAGAACAAAGAGCTGCTCAGCCTTAAACTGAGCAGCTCTCAGTGGGGGAGATGCAATCAGCAGCATGCTGCAACACCACAGTTACCACATTCAGACACATTCAAACTGTTGAGTTGCAAACAACCAAACAAGCAATAACGGCAGTTTGAAACAAAACGCCACCATCAAACCACCAGCAAGGATTAGACAAGTTCTAAAACCAAAATATAACACAAGAGGTAAATAAATCCTAAGCTTAACACTGAGAATATGAAGCAGTCATGGAGTTGACATCACAAATGAACAACAGGATACATTAGATGGTGACACAGTGGAGAGCTGAATAACTGGAAGCAGATGGAAGCATTAAAACTGATCTTCCACACACCCACATGGTCTAACAGCCACATGGTCTAACTAAAATTAGGCTCTGACAATAAAAAAAAAATGAATCTGTGACAAGAAATAACAACAACAACAACAACAAAAGAGACAAATAGCTCAGCAACAGGCAGGCGTGTTACTGTACCTGTGATTGCTCTTTTAGGAAATCTGGGAGCTGAAATTCACCTTTATAGACCTGGAAAAACAAAGGGCTAGCTTTAGAACTTTACTGGACAATCAACTCTGAATTTAACTAGTGATATGTAATGAGACTCCACAGAAAACAGTGACATATTGAGTGGGTTGTTTATCCTTTGCTAGAGAGACAGTCCACATCCCACAGGACTTCCCTATAATCCTCCTGGAGAAGAAAACCTTGTTTTCTCCCATTCTACAACAAACAAGAGTTGAGCTTTTCTTCACACACCACAATAACAGATGAACACAGAAAGTGACCAGTTGTTGAATGGATGAACAGAAGCTAGTGAGTAAAAGAGAACCTGGAGGCTGGAACTGAAAGGCAAGTAATGTGTTAGAGAAGTCAAGTCAGATTAAGAAATTTCTAGAAGCTGCAGCAGTAAAAGCAGCAACTTATACTGCCGTTTTAAATAATTTCTGAAACAGTTTGGAGACAACATGGCCCACTATCTCCCATGTATCTAAAACTAATAGGAAAAAAGGAAAAAAAAAAAAGTGATTCTAACCCAGATGGAAACAGACAAGGGGAAAAAGCAAAATGAAAAGCACTTTGTCTTGTTAGCAAGTTGTGTGACAAAAGTTATCCAGCACGGTTATGTCCTCAAATCAGGACATGACCGAATTCAATTTAAAGAATCTATACAATAAGACGTTCTTATAATATAGATTCATAAAGCTACCTGAAGTAGCTTTATATGAAATATCAAACATTGTTCATGTTTGATGTTTGAGTTTTCTCAACACAGAAGGAGTAGCTCTTACATGCTGTCCATCACACATGCTGGCCTTTACTAGTTCTAGCACTTCTACAGGACTTCAGCAAATCTTTCTGAAGCCTAACTTCTAAGAGAGAAAAAGCAATGAAAATGATTAAAACAAACTGCACTTGTTAATACAAGGAAAAAGCACTATCATGGAACAGGTTTAGTGTGCGTGTGTGTGCGTGTGAGTGTATGTGTGAGAGCTCTGTAGTTCCCAGCAGCAGCTCTGGGCTGGCTCAGAGTAGTCTGGCCTGCAGATGAAAAATGGCCCCAGGTTAAAAAAAAAAAAAAAAAAATCAGAAACATGTTCTCATTTCTCCTCCTTGGATCTTGAGAATCAGATTCTGTTTCACTTCTGGGCACTTCCAGGCCAAGACCCAAGCCAGCAACACAGCACACAGGAGGATTAGTCACTGATTTAGTTTTGTGGCAAAGGTTTAATCAGTGAGTCTCAGTAGGGGGCATAATGACTGAAGACCGGCTCAATCCTTCGTGTGTGATTGCATTGTAGGTCCATTTTCAATTATTATTATTGTAAGGTATGCGTTAGTGTTCAATTCTACTCCTGGCGCAACACACGCACGCACGCACGCACGCACGCAAATGACAGACTTCTTCTAGTGCACCAGGTTTAATGAAGCACTGGATTAGTTTGGGTTCAGAAGAATTCTCCAGAACCAAAGATGCAGATCAAAGGCCTGCCGTCACACCTGCTTCATGGGATCCTGCAACATAAAGCCAGGTTTCCTTTTTCCTGCAGGCTCTGACCTCCGGATTCATTACTACTGAGAGATGCACTATAAATGGTTCTGAAAGAGGGATATTCATAAGGTGATGAATAAGGTGATAATATATGGTTTCTTGTAGTGATGGACAGAAAACAAGCTGATTCTCAGACTGCATAGGCTGGCTCAGTCCCTACCCTGCAGACACAAATGTTGCATTGTCTTTTTTTTCCCCTCATCTTGCCACTGCTGAAGAACCACAAAGAAACTCTGCTCAGCAGTATCCGGTCCCTTTCTCTTAGTTTGGACCTCAACTCAAAAATGGAAACATTTTGTGTGATTTACTGTTAAAAATAAAATGAAATATTTTGACTTACAATTTTTATTCTTTTAGCACTGACTGAATGGTTCAGATTTTTTTTGTTTTGAGCAAAAACGAAATCAGAAACAAAACTGATATTGCACTCAGCACAGTTGCAGCAGTGCAGACCTACAGCTGGGTGCTGGTGGCATGTTACGTATCACAATGGTGTTCTGAAAACAATAGAACTTCTACAACCCACTCAGAAAGACTGAATAACATTCCTGCAGATATAAGTTCCTCCAGCCATATAAGTAATCCTGGCATTGTTTTTTTTTTTTTTTCAAACCAGTCATTTTTCTAAAACCATAACAGGGAATCACACCAACACTTTATTTTGTTGGTTTCTCAATAATTCTGATTATGTGTGCCTGACATAAATTACCTCAAAACAAAAAACAAGCAAACAAACAAAAAAATTTTTTTTTGTTTATTTTTTTTTTTCCAATTCCTTTTTAAACAATGTCAACTTTGTATTAAAAGTGTCATTTACCGAATGATAATTAATGACAGCAGTCATAAATATTCATAAAGACTCCTTCATGTTTATAACAGGTGTTATGTTTACGACAATGTTATGTCAGTCTTATGCACACACCTTTAAATAAAGTGTTACAGATAATTATAAAGCTATCTAGAAAAGTAGGCAATCTTATAATTAATGTAAATAAATATGATACACTTTGTTGATGTACATTTTAAGGATAATCCGGAAGTATTTCTTCAGCGTATGGACAAATGAACCAAAGGTACGAATCGTGCTTTCAGAATAGATCGCGCAGTGACAGGCACATTGTTCCCGATACCCGATGTAGAATTTTTTTCAATATTGGGACGATACAGATTCTAACATTGGATCAGTGCATCTCTACTGTCAGCCTGAACAATACATAAAAACAACAGGGTTTTGGGAAAAATTTTCTCCCCCAACATGGCCGTTTTTCTCAAGGCTTTTCAGTGAAAAAGGAAATCCAAGAGCAAGTACTACTGAACTGAAATTGCTGACTTAAGTATTTCAAAATGATCCTAAATCTCTTAGCTGTGTGGACCAGAACATTCACATGGTACGAGTATAAGTAAGCTAAAGCTTCAGCCTCAGCATTCCCCGATGACTCAGCTTCAGACTCAGGAGATAAAGCGTACCAACAGCCCAGTGCATTGGAGAAGCTGCCAGAGTTGACTTACAACCAGATACACACTGGTCTGCTTCCATCTTCTGTGGGAGGGAACTTGGAGAGGAGACATTAAACAAACTGTTTTTATTTTAAAAGCACAGTGAACAGTTTAACTGTTCTGATTTCAGTTAGAAACAGGAGGGAGAAAGAAGTTCCGCTAGACTTAAATATAATTA